>NW_015632455.1:1678022-1684476 GCF_001515625.1 Sinocyclocheilus rhinocerous
TTCTGCGTGCGTCACATCTGAGCAGCGAATGGCAAAACGCTGACCTCATACGTCATTCCCCCGGAACTGCTTCTGTTTACAACAGTGAGTGCAAGCTAGATTAAAGTGATTATTACGTTTTGAATATGGATATTTTTCTTACAAAAACGCATCGATTCGCTACAGGAGGCCTTTGTTCACCCCCCGGAGCCGTGTGAGACACTTTTTTTATGGATAGGTGATTTTTATTTAAGTTCTTTTGGACTGAAGCAATGCAACACCCGGTGAATGGCATTAAACAGCTTGAAAGATCAAAGACAATTTTTAATATAACTCCAACTGGATTCGTCTGAGAGAAGAAAGTCATATACACCTAGGATGCCTCGGGGGTGAGTAAAACGCAGCCTAATTTTCATTTTTGGGTGAACTAACCCTTTAAGGTGAGCCTTATTAAATCCCAGTGATTAAGATAAATGAGTCACACATACAGGCTCTGGTCCAAAACATAGTGAGCTGACTACGTAAACAGCATTTTAAGGCATCATAGACCAACATGAAGGCTGTTCCGAGCTACATGAAAACCTCTCTATTCTTGTAACTTTGACGGATTGCAATGCCATAATGAATCCAGACAGTAAAGACAGGAAAAAGGAGAAACAGTGTAGGTGATCAAGAGGATGCAATTAGTGGCATGTCACCAGCTGTGTGTGACAACTTGAAACAGTAGTGTTGATTTTTAGATGAAGGTTCTTTAAGTTTGGCAAAACTGAAGCTGGAAGGATGAACGTCAGACAGGACGGCTCATTTGTCCCCGCAAACATAGGTCAAATGCATTTGCCTACTGATTAATGTAACGATAACAAGTCTGGAAGTAATTATATTACAAATAAATAGATTTCCTCTCAGGATTTGTAATTTATGTAGACATACAATGAGCCAGAAGATATTTGGACACTTGACATGCATTATGAAGCATTATATATTTATATATAAAAATCTAATTATTAAACATTATAGATTTATATCCATGCGCAACTCTCAGAATGAGGT
Source organism: Sinocyclocheilus rhinocerous (assembly GCF_001515625.1). Classification (NCBI taxonomy): domain Eukaryota; kingdom Metazoa; phylum Chordata; class Actinopteri; order Cypriniformes; family Cyprinidae; genus Sinocyclocheilus; species Sinocyclocheilus rhinocerous. The sequence goes on from NW_015632455.1 coordinate 1,679,052, forward strand.
CTGAAAAACACTAAATCTCCATCTGTAAAACAATAATCATATTTTGATATGACGATGCATGTTTGCGATCATGGTTAGGAGGCTGGGAAAATTAGTCCAGATTCGCTTCATTTGCCAGCCTGTCAGTCAACTGCTCACTTCTGCCTGATTGAATGTGGCATCTGTTGATTGTGACTGATGCTTAATGTCTGGGCTATTAGTGCTGCTTCAAGATTACTTTTTGGGCCGAGCATTCGCAAGGCAGAGAAATTAAGCTTAATGTGAAAATCTACACTGGCCACGCCAGCATGTAGCCAAAGTATCAGAGCAATATCTGTGCAACGTGTTCACTAATGAATGCCGTCAAAATAGATCTAGTGTGGAAAAATTATAGAAACGTGTGCACATCCGGTCTACATATACTGAAAGTTACTTATGTAAGTTATTTCTTGGAATCATAGGTTCAATGAAAAATGTTTAGGCCACGTCAGCATGTAGCCAAAGTATCAGAGCAATATCTGTGCAACATGTGTTCACTAATGAATGCCGTCAAAATAGATCTAGTGTGGAAAAATTATAGAAACGTGTGCACATCCGGTCTACATATACTGAAAGTTACTTATGTAAGTTATTTCTTGGAATCATAGGTTCAATGAAAAATGTTTAAGATCCATGATTTTTAAATGATCTCAGAAAAAAAAATGTATTCACAAAAAGTAAAAGCCTCGTAATGATTTTGCATAAAATAATATATAGTCTATTCAACATAACACTACCTGAAGTAAATATCAATGCAAATATAAATACAGAATAGTTTTGAGACCTAAAGTAGATACGTTTTTGCTTATAGCATTTGACCTGTAAGTGGCGCTGGTTTAAAACTTTGCACATACACTAGAGACGCAACAACATTTTCCAAAGTTCATTTCACTAAACCAATGTGTTGCCAAGATACAGCCTTATATCTTGTTTGGCATCCTTGCTATCAAAACTGTTTGATGTTTAAAAGTCAAATGGTTTTGAAAACTATAAATCCAATGACTACAAATCAGGAAGCTTGGTTTGAAGATCATTCGGGCCAATTTTGGAGAAGACTAAATAAACTTTGTAAGTGAAATAGCTCAAAATAAATAAATAAATAAAGTGCAAGCATTGGTTAAAATTGATGGAAAGATGTTTTTTCCACAAAACCTTAGGAATACAAGGAGAGAAGAATATTTAGTTAAAACTTGAGGTTTTTACGAGTAGATGCCACCAAAGTACTTTTGTTTGCTCTGGGCATTGCGACAAAAATGCAAAGCAAGTTAAATATCGATACCTAAAATCATTCCTTATTGGTGTCTTTTGATCACTATGGTCTGAAGATGAATTAATGCATATTTGAGGACAATATGTTGAAAAAATAAACATTAGCCAAGGAACCAAAATAAAAATATGTACATTTCTACAGCAATTGGTTCAATGTCTGTTGGTGGCACTAGAGGGTTTAAGAGACTAAAAACAGCATTGTCACCATGGATATTGAAATGTAGTGTAGAAATGTTATCTCAGTGTTATTATTTACAACAAATCCATTTTACTACCATTATTCCAACAAATTAAACTGATTGTGAAGGTGACCAGCAGGAGACACATGCAGGAACGCCCATCGACGCGACACGTTCGGCCCTAGACAGTCATTCATGGTGCTTAGCCACAGAAACAAGTGCAGTGTGTTTGGTGAAGCTTCTCTCCTCCTGCCCACATGGCACAGCAGAGACGCCGCTCTGTGTGGCATAAAGACATTGGCAGCACACCTCCTCTCATTTCTCTTTATGCCTGCCATCCCATATTACACCCTGTTTGAGTGTGTCTGCATGTTTGTGAAAAATCGTGATGAGATTTTATAATGTGTAGGAAACCATTTCCAAATCTTTCGTATTCCAAATTTCTATGGCATCTGAAGCATAAAAGTCTAATATTAATGCATTTGCCAAAAGTTGGGGGTCAGTGGGATTAAAAATAATAATAATAATAATAATACTTTTACTCCGCAAGGATGCATTAAATTGATCAAAAGTTGCATTTATATGGTACAAAAACATTCTATTCATCAAAGAATCCTGAAAAAAAGTATCACTCTTTCCCAAAACATATTGAACAGAACAACTGTTTTCAACATTAATAATAACAAGAAATGTTTCTTGAATTTCTGAAGGATCATGTGACACTGAAGACTGGAGTAATGATGCTTAAAATTCAGCTTTGCATCACAGGAATGAATTACATTTTACAATATATTCGAAGTTATTGTTAACAGTTATATTTCACAATATATTTGCTGTTTTTTATCAATACATTAGTGACTAACATTTAAAAAAAAAAAAAAAAAACTTTAGGACAGTGTTCATATTGCATAGTTTGTGTGCAGGTAACTTGCTGTATTATTTCAGATTAATTTATCAGATTAAAACCATCAAATAATATTTCCTGATCATTAAAATAAACCTGCTATATCATGCTCCATATATGCTAATGGAAACAAAATGCTTCAATGGAAAAATCTAACTTGGTGTGTGTTTGTGACTGGTGTATATTCTCAGAGCTGTGTGCGTCTCGATATCTTTAATTACCACCAGTGTAATTATGAAAGATTGAAGGTTTTTTCCCCGTCTCAGTTCTGGGAAAATCACTCCTGTAATTACTTTCGTGAGAAGGTCAAATCTCAATGACTGAAGGGAAGCTGCATAAGCTAACATTTTGCACGCTATTGTGCTTTTTCATGCAGACGTGCAGCTGTGTTTAGACTTCTGATGGGTTAGGCTAAGCTAAGACTCAGCCTAAGATCAAGTGAAACCCAATGCTACACCTTTGTAGAGAAGTCAAACACATTTGGTTTGATTAAACCCGAGTTCGATTCCACCCATATTAATCCACAGGTCTCTTATTATACTTCCAGGTTCAAACCACAAACCACTGCACTATTTATAAAATGTATATGGAGATAAAAAATTATTCACCTGAATAGGAATACAATGAAGTAAAGGGGTCAAAACAACCCAGAATAAAGCACGGTTTCTTCCCACAAGCTGTCAGACTGCTGAATGACCATCTGACAACCTGCAACTGGACTGTCCACCATCTCCCCTCATTATATTCTCCTTCAGACAGATCTTTACATTGCAGCTACCCTGCATTTACTGTCAAAGAGTAGTTCAGCCAAAAAAAAAAGAATCTGTCTTTCTGAACCTGTAAGATGTTATTTTCCTGGGGAGCAGAGAATTAGATATGCTTTCTTTTTAATAGTTTATTGAGATCCAATTTGAAGATCAGGGTAAATTTAACTGATTTTGTCTTCTGGGAAACAGTATCTTCTGTAGCTTCTGAAGGGCAGTACTAAATGGAAAAAAATATATTTAGTCAAAATAATAAAAATGTAGACATCTTCATTCTCTTAATGCATTGTTTTCCCTTTTGGAGCATCAGTGAGCGTTTGAACCTTCTGTAATAGTTGCATATGGGTCCCTCAGTTGTCCTCAGTGTGAAAAGATAGATTTCAAATTCATAGTCATTGTTGGAAAGGTCTCAAATACACAAAAATGCTGGAAAACCAAAGAATTTGTCAGACCTGAAGGATTTTTCTGAAGAACAGCAGGCAGTTTAACTGTTCAGGACAAACAAGGGACTCGTGAACAACTATCATCTCTAAAAAAATAAAAAAAACCCTGTGGATCATTCAGGTAGCAACCCAGTATTAAGAATCAAGTGTATGTAAACTTTTGAATGGGGTCATTTTTATAAATTCAACTATTATTTACTCTTGTGGACTATATGTAAATGTCTTTTATGTGAAATATCCTATTCAGGTTAGTACAAAATAAAAAATAACATGCATTTTGTATGATCCCTCTTATTTTTGTAATATAATTAATATTTTGCAGATTCTGTGAGGTTTATGTTAACTTCTGACCTAAACTGTATATATATACAGTGCCGTGAAAAGGTTTTTGCCCCCTTCCTGTTTTTTTAATTTTTTGCATATTTGTCACACTTAAAATATTCAGATCATCAAACCAATTTTAATATTACACAAAGATAATGCAAGTAAATACAAAATGCAGTTTTTAAATGATAATTTCATTTATTAAGGGAAAAAAGCTGTCCAAACCTGCCTGGCACTACGTGAAAAAAATAATTGCCCCCTAAATCTAATAACTCGTTGCGCTTATTATATTATATATTAATGATTTCCCTCAAAACCCATACAATGTTATTTTTCCAGTGGAACACAAAATAAGATTTTTATTTATTAAATTTATGATTATTATTATTATTATTATTTGCTTTTTACATACAACATTATAGTTGACCGTGCCTTCAATATCCATATAAGGACAGAAAATTATATTTTCAAAATAACTATATTACAGTGGAACACAATTATTATTATTAATACAACAGTATAGTTTATAGCAGAAGTTTAACATTGACTTCAAGATCTATAAGGAAATTTTTAAATTAAATTTATTAAAGGGGTCATGAACTGAGAAACCATAATTCCCTTGTTCTTTTGACATATAAGAGGTCATTGTACTATAAAAACATCCTGTGCGTTTCAGAACTCAAAACTTTGTCGTTAGTCTAAAAACAGTTTATATTGAAGCCAGTCTGCCAAAACAACAGCTTCTGGAATGTTCTAATCTATGATGTAATAGTGTGGATAAGCACCGCCTCCGCAGAAGAAGATCGACATCACTGCCTGTTTAGCCCCGCCCACCGATTCACGCACGTAGTGTTTAAAGGGGTGGTTCACTGTTTTTTTTTTAGGCTTGATTGTGTTTATGGTGTGCAGTCTAACATGTGTTAATGATTAGTTTTTTAAAAAACACTTTATTTTTCACATAACTTACCTTTATTCCATACCACTCTGTCCCTTCTCTGAGAAACGGGCTGATCTTTTCCTGCCCTCAGAAATAGGCGATGGGCTCTGATTGGCTAGCTAGTCCAGTGTGTTGTTATTGGCTAAACCGCCTCTACTGCGCGTCTAAACGTCCCGCCCCTCACCTCAGCGGCATGTGCTCCGGTTGTATTGTAAACAACGGCTTCGTTAATATCGCTTATCAGTTTGAGCCCGATTGAGAAGCAGAGGATATTATTGAAGAGGATCGTGCAGAACCTGTGCAAGCACGGCTTTTAATGGTAGGCCTATGTTTTTTGTTTGTTGTTGTCTCATACTTTTAGATACGCTGTTATTTGTAAATGCTACTGCTTATGTTAGCTTTTAAAGGGGTCATATGATGTTGCTAAAAAGAGCATTATTTTGTATATTTGGTGTAATGAAATGTGTTTATGCGGTTTAAGGTTAAAAAAACACATTATTTTCCACATACTGTACATTATTGTTTCTCCTCTATGCCCCGCCTTCTGAAACGCGTCGATTTTTACAAAGCTCATCGGTCTGAAAAGC
>NW_015632455.1:1684786-1702955 GCF_001515625.1 Sinocyclocheilus rhinocerous
CTGAGGGCGGGGTTTATCTGGGTTTGTTACGTCACAAACCCGGGAAGTAATTTGTTGTAGTCCCTACCAGCCGTTTTTGTAGGCATTAAACTGCCAGAATTTTAAAAGACGATATCTCCGTTTGCATTGAACTTTCAGCTTTGTAACATTGCAGCTATTGTTTATGCTCAAACAGCAACATTACACACTAACTAACGTTAAAAAAAGTGAAATCGCAATCAACCACCCCTTTAAGAGAGGTGAACACGCAGGTCTACACAGAAACCAAACGATAAAGATGCTCCTAAGACAACGAGATACTGTGCAGTGCCAAGTTGTGGAAAAACAGTCTTTGCATCGCCTTCCTTCTGATTCCAACATTAGGAAAGAGTGGATGAACTTTATTTTTAATGAAGATCCAGACCACGTCAGTAAGAACTCGGTCCTTTGTTCACTTAGTTTTATCGTGGATTTGTTTACAAACAAGGCACAATTCGACGTGGGATTTTCAGAAAGATTGAAACTAAAAGATGATGCTGTGTGACTGTATTGGATCCGACAGTAATGTCTCAACACACAAGTCTGAGGAACTGTTTTTATTACGTGATCACTATTGCTTTGTCTCTTCTTACAGATCGTTTGATCTGTATTGAGTTATTTATGCGTTTTTAACCTAAAACACAGCAGTCCATCTGTGAAGGACGTTGGGTGTCAAACATACACAACTATTAGCCAATCACAGCAGCGGGCGTTTACTTCCGAGTCTACAGTCAGCCACGACTATTCAAACAGAGCGATCTGAAGAGGGGGGGTCAAAAACAGGACCGAAAATAGCCTATTACTTCTAAATTATGATGTTTTTTGATGTAAAAATCTTGATAACATTAAGGTGGACCTCAGAGAACAGTACAAAAAAAAAAAAAACAGAGGCAGTTCATGACCCATTTAATCATGTCCTCTAAAACCAGATTTTTTTTTCCCTCCACTTTTTCATATTGCAATATTACACAGTGTAGTAAAGCTACAAATAAGGACAAAAAATATATAAATAAATAAATACATGTGTCCATTTATCCCTGACATATTGGGGTAAAATTTAGGCTACATTTTCGAGATAAGACAAACTGTAGCATAATGTGTAGTAAGTGTAGTATAATTTGAATAGATTATACACGACAAACACTGGCATCCAGTACACCCTGAATAAGAGTAAACAAGAGATTTAGTCTGTTGGATCACAGGGGGCTGAGCACTTTTATCGTTGTTTTCCCTCAGCCCTTTGAGACAGGCTTGATGACTGTCAACAGCTCCTGTGCCTTGCGCAGAAAACCTACCCAATTTGCACACCTTCCCTTTTCCTCTCGTTGCTCTTCCTGTGAATTACTCGCGTGTCTCTCCGGAGCTGTCTGTTTCTGTCAAACACCCGCTCCCAAAGCTCCCGCCTCCACGACGAGCAGCGTGAAACGAAACGAGGAGATTTATCCTCAGACGTAAACAACGAAACGTGTGTATTCGCTCCTCTCTCTTGAGTGGAAAGACACCACATGTTGTAGATCGAGGGGTTTATTCACTATTATAAAATAGTGTAGGCCTACTGACAGGAAGTTTGTGAACAGTTTTCCCTTTACAGACAGCTCACTTTAGTTCTTATCAAATGTATCAAATTATATTTTACATTTAAACTAGTTTATAAAATATAAGGAAACACATTTTTGCTATAATTATGTTATAGCTCATACAGCTTTCCCACCGAACATAGTCTGTCACGTGACAAATAAACAAACAACTCCGGAGGTGAAAAAAAATATTTTCTGTCTCTCATAATTAATCTTTGGCTGCATTATAATGGTTTCCTAATTTTGGAATATGATCAAAGTTTGTGTATGTATTGAGGGAATTTGGCTATTGAGGGAATATAACTCCACTCAAATGTACAAAATGATTCGATTAAAGGGGTGGTTCACAGTTTTTTTTCTAGGCTTGATTGTGTTTATGGGGTGCAGTCTAACATGTGTTAATGCTTCGTTTTTAAAAAAACAAATTATTTTTCACATAATTTATCTTTATTCCACACCACTCTGTCCCTTCTCTGAGAAACACGCTGATCATTTCCTTCTTGTATGAAGCCCCTCTGTTAATATCGCTTATCAGTTTGAGCCCGATTGAGAAGAGAAGCAGAGGGTATTAGGGAAGAGGATCGCGCAGAACCTGCGCAAGCACGACTTTTAATGGTAGGCCTATGTTTTTTGTTTGTTGTTGTCTTATACTTTTAACAGCAACATTACACACTAACTAACGTTAAAAAAGTGAAATCACAATGAACCACCCCTTTAATGTTTAGTTCATTTTGCCGAATGAGAATCAAAGATCAAGGAAATTTATCCGATCCAATTCAGTTCAGTGAATCAGTTCATTTAGATGGTTCATTTAAACGATTCCATAACTCATTTCCGGTGGGTATCTGAGCAATGTTCACAAACAAAGCTGATTCAAGCAACCGCTGAAGTAGGCCTAATAATAAAACTGTTGAGCAAAATTGAGAATTTAATAAGTCTAACTTTTATGTTGCGCAGTTGCAGTGTGACCGTATAAGTTTATGACTTTGTAGAAATTAAGTGCAATTAAAATTAAATTAATGCAGAATTGTATACACTATCAATCATAATAATAACATACGATCATATGATCTTTCTGTCACTCGTAACTGATATCATATAATCTATATTTAAAAGTATATTGCCATTTAAAAATAACTTGAGTATAGTTAACCACTTTTGATAACTTTAAAAGGTTATGAGTGTAGTTCAACTGGAATCAAACGCAAACTTGGACCATGAAATCAAACCAATTGTCAAAACAGATTTACAGAAGAAACACCAATTCATTGGACTTACAAGGTAAATGTTGCTTCAAACTAATAAAACAATAGGCCATCTGCAGCCGTTCCCTTCTCCTCTCGTCTCTGCTCCTGTGGAGAGGCTGGATCACTGTCCTGCCAAGACAGACTCCAGTGGATGACAGCCTGAGACGGTGTGATTTCTGCCCATGAAGGCCTCACGCTGAGTGCTATGTAAGCTGTTGTGAGCCGCCCTCATCCTCTGGCAAAGAGGAATCAGTTTCTGGGCTTCTGTGGAGCCACAGTGAGCGGGATCCATTTGCCAAGCCATTAAAGCATGAATGTGTACTAGAAGCAAGCCTTTAATTCTTCAAAGGACTCTGATACTGTTCCTTCTCTTAGTCTCGTGTGATTGTCATTCATGCCCAGAAAGCTGTGAAGTGATGTGCTGTTAATTTGATGTTCCATGAATATTCAGTGCTCAAATCTGTATAATTTATGTCAGAATTTAGGTGTTAGGACAAAGGCTGGAATCGTTTCGAATGTATTGACCGCTGTGTAGAAATCAGGAAAACTTGGAAATAACTTGGAAATCAGGAAAACTCAAGAAAAATTGCTTTCATTAATTGAAATAAAGCTCAAATTAAATTAAACAAACATTAGATAAACATTTTTTAAAAATAAATACATTTAATTTAATTTACTTTAATTAAAAAAATTTGTTTTTAAATGTATTAGACATTTTGACTTGGCAAAAAGTTAGTAAATAAGTAATAAAATTACTAAAACCTAAATAAACATAACTTGATGTGAAATAAAAATATTTAAAACCAACCAACCAAAAAAAAAAAACTAATACAAAAGACAAAAGCACAATAACATTTCTAAAGCTAATTCAAAATACTAATAAATACTGTAATAGTATATGTTAATACTAAAATAACACTGGCTTTTCCTCATAATGTGATGCCATTTTAAAACTTAGATTTTACTTATAAATGCCCCTTATGTGTAAAAATCTTTACTTAATATATTTTGTGTGCACATCAGGATTGTGCATCTTTTATATTTAGTAAATATAATTTAAAATATTACCTAACATTTCTTTATACCAGTTGTACTGTGTATAATGTGGGCAATTCATACTAAAAATGAAACTATTAAAAATAAGAATTATTAAAACCTACACAGCAAACATATTAATTTAATTTCATTCTGCTTCCGGACATTTAAATGACAAAAAAAAAAACACAAGACTCAAATTCAATGCAATAATCACCTAAAGTTGTGACAGAAGATTCATGTTTTCAAAATTGGTCTTAGTCGTAGTGTGTGTCCAAGGGTTTGTGGTCTTGTTTCAATCAATGCATGAGCTGTTTATCTTGGCATCTAGCTATTTTAACGACAAACAGAGAACTCATTTTACACATCATCCCTCAAACATCATGCCTCAGGTTATCGGTGAGCTCAACCCTTGTTCCTTCATGCATCACGGACCAGTTTTACTGATGACATTCTGATTTATTTATTTCTCCACTGTTCACAGTGAATCAAACATTCATGAAGGAGAATTATTTCATAATGATAAATGTTGGTCAAAAACCAAGACAGGTCTATCAATCATTAGTTTCCAACAAAACATGATTTCAACCTTTGTTGTTGTTTTAGGATGGTAACCATTGTTCTTCTTTAATTTGTTTATTTAGAGTTCTGCGGAAACCCTAAATGTGAGCCTTGTAAGAGTTTAGTAACACTGGTGGTACCGCAGTAAAGTTTTTGTCAGTGCACAAAAATCACTTATGACCAACCTTGGAGACAAATTACAGACATCCTGCCAAAACATTTGTCAGATAAAAATCACAAAAGACTTTTATCTAAAGAAAAAAAAAAAAGACAAACCAACTTTGATGTCAGTTTAACAAAGCCAGCCTAGCCAAAAAAGTTAAAAAGCCTTGAAGTTTGAAAGTTGTAAAGGCCACATGCAGCCTACTTTTAATACTTCAAAATTGTATGGCATTAAAGGGATAGTTCACCCAAAAATGAAAATTACCCCATGATTTACTCACCCTCAAGCCATTGACTTTCTTCTTTCAGAAGAATACAGTCGGAGTTATGTTAAAAATGTCCTGTCTCTTCCAAGCGTTATAATGGCAGTGAATAGGGGTTGAGATTTTGAAGCCCAAAAAACTGCATCCATCCATCATACAAAAAAGTTTTAGATGGATAGATAGATGATAGATACCTGTTGAAAAAATAAAGACAGCATATGTGAACCTGGACCACAAAACCAGTCATAAGGGTCAATTGTTTTGGATAAATAAGCTTTCCATTGATGTATGGTTTGTTAGGATATGACCATATTTGGCCGAGATACAACTATTTGATAATCTGGAATCTGAGGGTGCAAAAAAATCTAAATATTGAGAAAATCACATTTAAAGTTGTCCAAATGAAGTTCTTGGCAATGCATATTACTAATCAAAAATTAAGTTTTTGATCTTTACTTAATATCCTAATGATTTTTGGCATAAAAGCTAAATCAATAATTTTGACCCATACAACGTTTTTTTGGCTATTGCTAAAAATATACCCCAGCGACTTAAGACTGGTTTTGTGCTCCAGGGTCACATATGCTGTTTAGGTATATGTTTTAAAGCATGGCAGCTGGTTTGAGCTGTTTTAAGCTGGTCTTTATAGTTGGTCATGAGCTGGTCCTGAGCAGGAGCTAGTTGCTTAGACCAGCTCAGAACCAGCTTAAACCACCTCAAACCAGCTGCCATGCTTCAAAACATATACCTAAACAGCATATGCTGTTTTTTCAACAGGATAGATAGATAGATAGATAGATAGATAACACTGGATGGAATGGTGGATGGATCTATCTGTATATACAGTACAGTGGTAGAATGTTGGATGGATGGATGGAAAGCTCTATCTGTATATATATTCAGAGACAGAACATTGGATGAAGGGATGGATAGACTTATCTACATATAATGATAGAACGTTGATGGATCTATCTGTATAGACTGATTCTTTCATGCTATTATTGTGTGGCTGATCAAACTCCAGATGTGAACTTCTGGTTACTCGGTACGTTCTGCATCATCCAGCTTCACCTGTCAAAGCGTGAATCTCATCCAGCAAGCGTCTTCATTTCACCATTTATTAATTTCTTATAATGAGCGGCCGTGCTGAGTTGGCATTCCCTCCAATTAATGGCATTCCCGATTTTTTCCCCTCCAATTAATCATTCCTTGGAACCTACTGTTTTTGATTAAGCAGGAGGCAGTTTGAGAAGATAAACGCAGCGCTGGGCGAGGAAACCTTCTGCTGTGTAATGAAAGCATCCACATATATCAGGCAAAGAGCAGCTTTATTTTAATCATCATGTCTATTGGGGTTTCTCTGCAAATGGCAGACATTCAGAATAAGAAAGTATTACGCAAACGCGACGAGTTTCGCTATTTCTGTCCCTTCCTGACCAGTTAGCCATAAGGTCAATGCTGAATTCAGCCGTTTTTTTCTGCTTTGAGCAGCCTGAGGCCTCATTTATAGATGTGAATATATGAATGTACAATGATGTACAAGTGACCCTACTGACTCTTCTTAATGAATGCTCCAAGTTTTGTGCATGATTCATCACAGTATGCCTTAATAAATGATCAAATGCATGGAATTTAAGATCAAATCTAATGCACATGCATTTTAAAGACACTCTAGGACTGTACTTCTCAAATGCACTTTCTTGCCTCAATCAATTGAATGACTGAATGCAGTTTAAAACATTTGTGTTACATGCTATTGCATATACCTGCCTTTTAAAAGGTGGTATACAGTTTATACACTGCACTTTGAAGTCTGTAAGAGTTTTTGAATGTTTTTGAAAGAAATTTCTTATGCTGACCAAGGCTGCATTTATTGGATCAAAAATACAGTAATACTGTGAAATATCATCACAAATTAAAATGACTGTTTTCTATTAGAATATATTTTAAAATGTAATTTATCCCTGTGATGCAAAGCTGAATTTTCAGCATCATTACTCCAGTCTTCAGTGTCACATGATCCTTCAGAAATCATTCTAATATACTCAAGAAACATTTCTTGTTATTATCAATGTTGAAAAGAGTTGTGCTGCTTCATATTTTTGTGGAAACCACATGATACATTTTTTTTGTCATGATTGTTTAATGAATAGAATGTTCAAAAGAACAGCAAAATAAAATATTTTGTAACATTGTCACTTTTTTATCATTTTAATGCATCCTTGCTGAATAGAAGTATCAATTTCTTTCTACAAAATCATACCCCAAACTATGTATATTCTGTTATGAATATGGCCTATGTCTTTGGTAGATACACATAGGCTACCTGCAAGGCAGCAATACACAATGGACAAAGAAGCAGACAGAAAATTGAGTTTGTTTTTGAAACGCAAAACAATCAGTACTTGATTTTACACGAAGCAGCATCAGTCTCCACTTACTTAGCTCTGTTTTATGAATTCACTGAGAACAGAACAAGAGTAATTTATGTAAGTGCACCCCATGATTTTCTCCTATTTCTACCTCTTTCATCATCTGAAAAGGACAAAATCAGGCACAATAATACTTGTTCTTGTAGTCGTCGTGCAGAACTGCTCTGTAGAACTGCATTTATCTTGTGCTTTGTTCTTTGCTGCTGCGTCTGATTCCACTGTATTGATTAAACTAAGAAGGGCTCGTCTACATTACAGTGTTGTCTCATAGCAATTATAATCTTCCCTCAGCACAGGTGTGGAAGTGTTTGCTTTCCACCTCATTCTCCATCTCAGAGCTTAGAGGCATGAGTCTCCTGAATATATTTTATAGAAGCACAATCAAAATGTAGATTTATAATGAATGAAATGCCACAAGCCAAAATTGTATTCAGCTGAACTTGAAGCAAATGGTTTTTTTTTCTTTTGCCCTGAAATATCAGCTTCAAGATAATTATAATGAGGCGAATGGCCTCTGTTTCTTTCCCACAGCCAAAAGACATTATACCAAGACGCAGTGTTGGTGTAACACTTTATCTGAGTTCCTTTTTCAAATAAGTAACGCCAGTTCCTTTGTTTTTCCATGTCTTGACTGACAGCTCTCCTGTGAGAAATCTGGAGTAATGCAGAGGTTTTCTGTGCACTGCGTGAACATGATGCAGTTCTAGACTAAATTTATTTACTCATCTCACTTGCACAAAAACAGATTCAGTATTTCTCAAAATGAATAAAAACAGTGAAGAGCAAACTCAGAATATAACGCAAACCTGCAATAATTGAATGCAACAAAAAAATCCTTTATTTATTTCCTTCAGCCTGAGGCTTATTCATCTCACGTTTGGTGTGAAATGGCTTTTACATTTGCCAAAAATAGAATGTTTTTATATTAAAAACAAACAAGCAAGCCCAGATCAGAAAAAATAATGCAAAAGTAACATAGCACATTACTTTCCATAAAAAGTAACCAAAGAAAACAATTAGTTACTTTTTCATGGAGTAACGATATTGCAATGCATTACTTTTAAAAGTAACTTTCCCCAAATCTGCCAAGACAGTGCACTCAAATTATTGTGAATGGAAGAAAGTGCTATGCATAATAAGGCGGAATAAGTACCACTTTGTAAATAAATAGCCAATGGCCAGTTGCTAAAGTCATTATGTCATTGCAGATGACATTAGACGCTCTGGACGCATTGACTGGTCCAGCCTGAAATATAAGCTTTTAAGCACTATTTGAACATAAGGAATAACATTCATGCGGCAGTTTATGTCAGATTTTGATGCTGATTTGAAATATGTAAATATGAGTGTGGCAAGCAGTTTTTTTAATTTTTGGTACCGCTATCCAGTGTAATTACAACAGTGAGATATTAACGAAAATGAAAGCCAATTAGTTAACTGTAGGGGGCTCCAAAGTCGCAAAAATACACAAAATTACATATGGTTTCTAAATTCTGTCATTATTTACTAACTCTCATGCATGTCGTTTCAAACCTGTATGCTGTTATTTCTTTCCATGGAACAGAAAAAAAAAGAGTTATTTTGAAGAATCTTAACACAAAAACAAAGTTCCATAAAAATAGACAATAAGACTATATAAATGGAAAACAACTATCATCAAAGAAAAAAAAAAGTGAAATGTAGAATTGCTCATTATGCCCGTCTTAATTCACATGCTGTTTGTCAATAAAGAGCACCGGGGCAAATCTCAACGCTTCTGCCGCTTAATGAGGCAATAAAGGATGTCAAATGCAGTTTCTAACCAATTTTATCCAAATGCAAATAAGAATAGAGGAAAGACTTCTATTTAAAAGAGTCTAGTATGCAGTAATGCAGTGAAATGGCTTTTTTCAGTTGTTAATGCCAAGTTTTCAGTTGTCAATACATTTAAAAAAAGCAGGGTAGTGTTAAAAACAGTGATACTTTTTCCAGGATTCTTTGATGAATATAAAGTTCCAAAGAAGAGCATTTATTTACAATAGAAATATTTTGTAACATTGTGTTTTTACGGCTACTTTTGATCAATTTACTGTGTCCTTGCTGAAGAAAAAAATATTATAAAAGTATTCAGTTGGCACATTTTTTGTTTACATGCACATACATACATACATACATATATATATATATATAAAACTGATAATAGTGTTTAAATTTGAGGATAAGTCTATAATATAATATTTCAAGTTGAAGCATTTCAGGACATGATACAAAAGAAATCAGAATCAGAATCAGAATGAGCTTTATTGCCAGGTATGTTTTCACATACGAGGAATTTGTTTTCATGACAGAAAAGTAGAATCAGGTACAGAAGATCATTTTGAAGCAATCTTTACCCAAAATGCAAATTCTGTCATTATTTATTCACTCTCATGTAATTTCCATCCCGTATCTGTCAATTTTCTGTTGAACACAGATTTCAAACTCCAAAAAAGACAAAGAAAAAAAAGTACCACAAATGTCTTCTGAAGCCTGCCTGAGGAACATACTGAAATTACAGTTATTACTGATAACGTTACTTTCTCTCAAAATTCAAATAATAATTTGAGTTTGAAAACACTGTCACTGTAATTTTTGCACATGCTGTAACCAAACATGGGCATGCCAAATCATAAATATGTAGCGGAGAATCAAATTTGAGAGCTGCAGTGCAGGATTTTTCAGTGAATAATGACTTTTCATTATTCAGTTTATTCCTCACACCGAGTTATGACTTTAGAAGACTATGAATATAGCTCAAAAGAGCACTTTAATGGTGACAGCCATGGTCACAATGAATTGTTCCTCTATAGAAATGAACCGTATGAAGATTCTTCAAAAAAAAATCCCCTTGTGTTTCACAGAAAAAATAACGGCATATTTAATACATGAGTGACTAAATAAAGGCCAAATTTCCATTTTTGATTGAACTGTTCCTTTAATGTCAGGACAGACTGCATATTTAGCCTTTTGGTCATTCTTATGCTGATACAGAAGCTCTTCTCTGAAAGGAGTCCCCAGACATTATTTGATTTCAGAATATGGATTGCATCCAAAGAGATTTAATGCATTTCATTCAGAAACGGGATCGATGTCGCAGGAATCATTTGAATTCAAATGACTTTGAGCAGCGCTGAAATCAAGGTCTGACTGGTGCAGTTCATTCCTCGTCTTCATAGAGGACTTCATCAATAGGAATATCATGTTCACCCACTGGGACTTCAGCACACAGCTGCTCTTTGAAAGCCAAGGCCATGGTGTACGGCTTTCCCTTCGGGTGCATCCTACAGCGCTCCAGATACGTGTCGTAGAAATCCTTTCCTCTGCCAAGCCGATTCCCCTTCTTATCAAATCCCAAACCAGGCATGAGGATAAGATCTAGTCCTCCTGTAACAAAATTAGAAAGGAAAGACAGTAATTAAATAAGATTATGTGGATTATGCAGATTTGCTGTTGGAGCTCTAATTACACCATTACAGCACAATACAGTGAATTTTCAGGCCTCAAGAACCAAAAAAAAAAAAAAACGTGCAGGGAAGCCAAACATGCTTCGAAATGAAACCACTGAGTGGATTTCAGGCAATACAGACTGTCATTTAAGAGCTAGAAACACAAAGCATCTGTGTGCTTACAAAAAAGTTATATGTGTTTTATAGAAGAACATACTTATATTTCACAGGTTTTCTGTTCATTTGCAAATATATTCTGGCTATTTATAATGGAAAATATGCATCATGCATGCTTTGTAATTGACGGATATAATCAATGCATGTCTATTTTGAAATTACAGTAGCTTCTTTTAGACGATAGTTGCAGACATGTAAAGCAATGACAACTATTAGTGGCTAATTATAAGTATTACACAAAATAGGTTTGAAGATTCTGATTCTGATTAACACAAGAATGTGGCAGTAAATATACTGCAAAAGTATGCTGAAACTAATATAATTTAATGCAGAGCAAATCATTATTCTAACCTCAATATCTTAGAGGAAGAAGGTAGCTTGTTTTGCAGTCCATACATAGCTAACAAACTTTCTATTTTCAAACACTGTAAATAATTATTTTTCAAAGTTGTAAATAAAAAATGATTGGACTGTGTTACAAAGAAGACTCTTTCAGTTTTTCTAATCTAAAATTTCACGTTTAATTCAATGTGTCATTTCTTCGTATCTGTTTGTGAAATTTACTCAAGGACGCTCATGCAGCCAGCAAATACAAAATCACTCTGCGCCGCATTCATGAAACAAGCAGAACAAATTGTGTACAAATCATGGGTAAATCCATTAGTATGCAAACTTTGAAATTTAATGCAAATATTTACAAATGGATTATAGCACTGCAGAATTGGTGTAATATTTACTTTTGCCAGATGTACACTGCAAAGGTGGCACAAAAGCGCTTCTGAAGTGGTATTTTGGTGTCTATAAAAACCATGTATAAAAACATGGACGTAGTGTCTGTGACGTCACCCGTAGGTTTCTGAAGAGCGTTTTTGAAGCTCAAACCCTGCATTCCATTCGGAAGGGCTCATCCCTATGCCCTAATATCCCTTCAAAGGGTTTACCCTCCGGAGTGAGAGCTTCGAAGGGTTGAAGGGTGTAACCGTTTCTTGAAGTGCCCTTCTGCGTCATCATCACGTGCCCACACGGAGGCGCCGTCATCATGCAAAGAATCTGCGCAAAGGATCATGGGAGCCCGAAGTGTCCATCAGTTGTACCCTTCGAAATCCTTCATTCCGAAGGGCCCTTCTAAGTGGACAGTTTTGAGCACTTCGGTTTGGAACGACCCTTCAATATGGCGGCCATGATTGTTTTCACTCCGAAGTGCCCTTCGGAGGGCGATATATCTCGTTTGGAAGGCACCGAAAGTGGGCGGAGCCGGTCGTCGCCATCTTGGCAGCGCGTCACCGCTCGTCACTCCCGGATAATCGAAAATGGGCAATGAGGCGGGAGCTGGTTGTTTAAACCACGCCCACCTAGCTCGACGGTGGTGACAGTAGCGGCAATCCACCTGTCACTCAAGTGGCCACGCCCTTAATTATGCAGAACTTTAAGGCTTAATATAATTTAAACGGATGAGTTATAAAAAAATTCACCCCCCTCACAGTTGTCATGAAGGGCAAAATTAGCTATATAGACCAAAACCACTTTTTGTACCAGGCTGTAAACATTTTTTTTTCTGCTGTAAATTTGGGCATTTTAACATGGGGAGTCTATGGGACTGACTCCCTTTTGGAGCCAGCCTCTAGCGGCCAGTTGATGAATTGCAGTTTTAGCGACTTCCGTGTTGGTTTCACGAGAGAGACCGGAAGGTTGCCGCTTGGTGTCTACACAGACCGTTTAATGCTGCTCATAGGAGGCATAAATGCATTTACACAATTACAACTGCACACTTCGATACCAGGGGCTGACCAGGCGTAATTTAGTCTGGCTTTTATTGCATCTGAGTTTTGAGCAGGCTGTGTAAAGATGCCTTTTTGATAAAATTCTAATTCCTTATTTAGAAATTGCTAGTAAATTTCACAAATAATAACAAAAAATGGCAAGTAACAGATTGAATTAAACATGTAATTTTGAAGTAAAGCCTGAAATAGTTTTTGTCTTGTAAAATGTACACTAATAATCTTTAACAAATATTTTTTACACTGTTAAAAATAAAGGTGCTTCATGATGCCATAGATTAGAAGAACGTTTTTGTCTAAATGCTTCCATAAAGAACCTTTAACATCTGAAGAACCTTTCTGTTTCACAAAAGGTTCTTTGTGGCGAAATAAAGTTCTTTAGATTCTAAAAAGGTAAGAAAGAGATGGTTCTTTAAAGAACCTTTGACTGAATGGTTCTTTGTGGAACCAAAAATGGTTCTTCTATGGCATCGCTGTGAAGAACCTTTTAAGCACCTTTATTTTTAAGAGTGTAGCCAACAAACACTCTACAATTTAAGGTCACAATTTGGGCTACAAGAAACATGAGTAGAACGCACTTCTAGGTAGACTGTTCATAAACTTGTTTGTTGAAAAGCAAGCAGAACCAATTTCTGTTTCTCATTCGTAAATCCATTAGTATGTAAACTATCACAATTGCATTCAACAATTTATGTACAAATGGATTTACTTTCTCATGAAAAGAAACTTGTTTGCTCGTGAAAAGAAACAAATAAACTACATATTAAATTCACAAAATGAGCCTCATAAAACAACAAATTTCTGCATTAACTGTTAAACTATACATAAATTGTTACATTAAGTTCAATACAACAGTTTACAAACAAACAGATTTACACTCCGCTGTTGTAGCCAACAAACACTCTACATTCCTAATGAGCCTGTTGGGCCTCGTTCATGGAAAAAATTATGATTTTCTGCATTTCTGAAAATGCATTTGTACGCAAATTGTATTTCAACTTCTGCACAAATGGATTTACGTTCTGTTTATGTTCATGAACGAGGCCCATTGCTTATAAAGGCCTTACAAATTTGCCGATTTTGAAGACAAAGCAGCCAGAGAGTCTGATTTATTGGTTTTCATGAAATCTGTGTTACGAGTCTGAATTTTCAACACAAGTGTAATGAATCAGTCCACTGAAGGCGAGTTGAAGTGTGAAGAACCCAAGTGCAGTTTATTTACAGTGTGATCCAAACATCCAAACAATAATCCGAGACTTGACTTGACATGAACAGACTTGACTTGACGAGGCATGAACAGACTTGACATGAACAGACTAGACTCACAAAACCATTAAATATTGATTTCAATGGTGTGAACGTCTCACAATCACAGCCTGTTCCTGTGCACCGCTTGTTCAATATTTCAGTCGGCTCTGTTCTAATAAGCATGTCTTCAACATTCATTAATAATGCATCTACGCAGAACAAGAGTATTACATACACATTTTAACATGACACGACTGTGTTGGGAAATCATAAGCAGTCGCTTTAAATAAATAACAAAAACAAGGCAGTAAGATGACAGCATGGTCTCAGAGAGCTTCAACTGTATACTTCAAAATATAATTTTGTGATTAATGAGTCTGAACCAATCAGATCATCTCCAATATAAACAAGACTAATTGTATTTAACGTCCTACTCAAGCAATCACAGATCTTTTACTTTCATCATTTCTGCAGAACGTTTTTATCAGGCCGAATCTTCGCAACATCTGGGACTGTCCAAGATCTCAAATCATCGTTTTGTCCCCAAATTGCTCAAGGTTTCGATCTGAAAGTGCATCAGTCCTTTGCTCTTCTCCCGTCTCATCTCTTCATCTCATCTATTTATCTGCCGATCCCAGTTCACAATCCTCTGGTGTAAAAGGTGAAGCAAAAAAGGATTTGAAGAAACACAGGCTTGTGCCGATGGGGATTCCTCACATTTTTTTGTTACTGTAGATGAAAAGCACACTTTTATGATTGCTTTCATTTTTTCAATGACAAACCCTCAGTCATATAATGCTGCTAAAATGTGAAAAGAGGGAGACAAATTGAGATATTTCTACTGTAATATATATATGTGTGTGTGTGTGTGTGTGTGTGTGTTACGCCTATGGAGAGTCCCCACAAGGATAGCTGACCAGACTGTTTGTGTGTGTGTGTGTGAATTAAATTAATAATATACATATATAATCTTTTTTTTTTAAATAACACTTTTATTCTGCAAGGATGCATTAAAAATAGGTCAATAGTGATACATTTATAACATCAAAAATATATATATTTCCAATAAAGTCGTTCTTTTGAACTTTCTATTCATCAAAGAATCTTAAAAAAAAATGTATTATGGTTTCCACAAAACTATGAAGCGGCACAACTGCTTTCAACATTTATAATAATAAGAAGTGTTTCTTGAGCAGCAAAGCAGCATATCAGAATGATTTCTGAAGGGGAGAGTCCCCACAAGGATAGCTGACCAGACTGTTTGTGTGTGTGTGTGTGAATTAAATTAATAATATACATATATAATCTTTTTTTTTTAAATAACACTTTTATTCTGCAAGGATGCATTAAAAATAGGTCAATAGTGATACATTTATAACATCAAAAAAATATATATTTCCAATAAAGTCGTTCTTTTGAACTTTCTATTCATCAAAGAATCTTAAAAAAAAATTTATTATGGTTTCCACAAAACTATGAAGCGGCACAACTGCTTTCAACATTTATAATAATAAGAAATGTTTCTTGAGCAGCAAAGCAGCATATCAGAATGATTAAAGAGGACTTAAAAAAACATACATTTTCAATTCACTAAAACAGCTGTATTTGTCAGAGACTCATTCCATGTATGGTTAGGCATATACACTACTAACAGCCTATGAGATGCTAGTATTTTGATCAAATAAATGCAGCTTTGGTAGGCATAAAAGAGGACTTAAACAAACATACATTTTCAATTCACTAAAACAGCTGTATTTGTCAGAGACTCATTTCATGTATGGTTAGGCATATACACTACTAACAGCCTATGAGATGCTTTTCATACTGCAGCCGGAAATATGAGTCATTCCATCCAGACGGCACAGTTCATTAAGTCCAAATGTTTGTTGGAATCATATAAAAACTTGTTGATTTACAAGCGGCACGGTTTGACCTTAAGGAAAGACAGTGAGGAAGGGAGTGTTATTGCGGGATTAAATGCTATCGGAGCGCCTCAATCAGACACCAACAGATAGGCAATGAAGTTCACTTCGCTGGATTCAAACCATTCAGTCTTGTTAGCACTTAGTGTCACAGTGATGTACAGCCAATACTAGCATGCAAAGATTGTCCAGCACACAGATTCAACGCTTGTCCCTCCTTCAAACAAACACACACACACACACACACCTGACAATTTCATCTAATCATGGCTTTCTTTCATTTCTTTTTGTTGGCAACAGTTGTTAAAGTGAAGTCAATGTCCATTTTACTTCTACAATCATAATATCAACCAAAATGATCATAATAACTTAAAACAATATCTAGATAGTTATTATAAAATGAATATTATATCAGGGTTATCATCATTAACTAGAACAAACTATTTAAAAACAAATAATTTTGTTACTTGAAATAAAATAAACGTTTAGTTTACGTCGAAGTACTAAAATAACTCAAACTAATCAATTAAAATTAATAAATAGTATATAGACATTTTTTAAAAATACAAAAAATGACAAAATACAAAACTTTAAAACAAAAGTGAGACTAAAACAGCACTGTATTATTTATAAAATAGCTAAAACTAAAACTAAACATAATAAATATTATATAGACACATTAAACAAATCATAAAAATAACACAAAATGACTAAAACCAAGTAAAATTCAAAGTGAAAACAGAAAATATAAAAATAAAATCTCATTCATAGTATTAACAAAAATTATAATGGTGTATCAGTGATACTAAAATAACACCTGTATTATATATTTTATATTATAACTAAAACTAATAAATAAAAACTAAAACTAAAAATGTATAAATACTACTAAGCCATTTAAAAACAAAAAAATTAACAAAAGACCTTGAGAAAATTAAAGTGAAAACAGAAAATATATAAATAAATTAAAATTAATATTTCATCATTACTATATCAATGACACTGAAATAACTATTATATATGAAAACAAAACTAAATAAGCTAAAACTAATAAATAAAATTTTGATTAAAATGACAAAAAACACAACAAAATTAGTAAAAATTTTAATTAAAATAAAAATCAAATTGATTCATAATTATAATCGTATTCATATCAGTAATACTAAAATAAGTATTATATAAAGGATAGTTGTTTCAGAGGTGAAACAAGTTATTACATATTAATGAAAGCTTTAAAATACCAACATTTGAAATGCTGCGTGTACTGACTCGTCAACAATAAGACCAGAAATCTCTATTTAGAAAGCAAATAAACTTTGACATTTTTTGTCACATGAATTTTTATTTCATGTTGACTTTAAAGGCAAACACCTCAAGAGGCGAGAGAAAGCTGCAGGACGTCCTGAGCTCAAGGTGATGGTTTTACTCTGCGGGAACAAACTGCACAAAAACAGCCACCTTCCTCTCTCACCCCGGGACAGTTGAGCACGATTACACCCCTCCTCGTGTGCGGTTCACATATCACACATCATCCGCTCCTCTCTCTTTAATGTACATATACACAAACACACCCCATCAAATCTGGGGCTAAACCACACAGACTTTAATCTCCGAGTTGTTACTTACTCCACAGGGGCGAGAGGCTTTGGTCTGCCGTCCTGTAACACCCGCCTAGTTTATATTCTCCACCACACGGCTGATTTCTTTCCTATTTGCTTTAGAAAACAAGCCATTCTGCTAGAATGTACGGTTTACTTAAGCTATAATTAGCCTGATGATAAACGATAGAGATTAAGTAAACCGTATAGATAGTAAATTAGGACGATTAGATGAAAAGCACATCTTTGATATCCATAAACAGCCGACAGTCACAAAACCCATAAATACTAGCTGTATGCAGGCAACGGCATGATTTATGAGTCATAATTCACTTACTGCAAATTAATGTGGGGAATACATTAAAGGGGTCATATGATGCGATTTCATTTTTTCCTTTCTCTTTAGAGTGTTACAAGCTCTTGGTGCATAAAGAAGGTCTGTAAAGTTGCAAAGACTAAAGTCTCAAATCCAAAGAGATATTCTTTATAAAAGTTAAGAGTTAGCCACACCTACCTAAAACGGCTCGTTCGAACACGCCCCCACATATCTACCACACTATGTGGGAAGATTTGCATAACACCGCCCAAATGTTCACGCAAAGAAAGAAAGCGTAACTTTTATTCTCGCTGTAGTATTGTAGTTGTTGCCGCCGCTGCCATGTCGTGAAGGCGCTGTGTGTTTCCTTG
>NW_015632455.1:1704712-1712931 GCF_001515625.1 Sinocyclocheilus rhinocerous
GCACTGGATAGCTGGTCAATCACAGCACACCTTGCTTTTCAGACTGATGAGCTTTGTAAAAATCGACACGTTTCAGAAAGGCGGGGCATAGAGGAGAAACAATAATGTACAGTATGTGGAAAATAATGTGTTTTTTTTACTTTAAACCGCATAAACACATTTCATTACACCAAATACACAAAATAATGTTCTTTTTAGCAGCATCATATGACCCCTTTAAATATGACGGTAAGTTCATGACTCAGGCAGTATAACAAAATCCACTGCATGAGTTTAACAGTAAACACTTTGTCAATTACTAAATTACACAATAATGAAGAAATAATAGAGAAAAAGCCCCTGCTAATGCATTCTTTTTTTCTTAATACACATTTCTGGTCTTATTGTGCATGATTTATTGGAGAATATTATTGCAAAGGAACACATACACCACCTCCAACCTCTGACTTGCTTCTGTTAACACCCACTTTTCACAATTTCTGATGGATAAAATCAAGTTGTGTCTTGCATTCTTTAACTATAATTTCCATACTATCCTGCATTAATTTAATAATGCATAAATAATAGAAGTACAATGCGTTGCTAACTGTATTTCATGTTTAGTTGCATGACTCTAAATCACACATTAGACAGAATATTTTATGATTATAGTAAAACTAGGTGGCACTGCAGTCTTTAGTCTGTTTCTGAGCCATAATCTCACGAGGAACTTTAAAAATCATGAGTCCAGTAGTTTGGTGTTAGTACTGCTAGTCGGCATATGCATATGCAGCGCAGTGCCTTGGAAAAGTGCAAATATTTAACCACAAAATGCAACATTGCAGTAACAAACCGAAAATATCCTAATGTTAATGTTTAGATGCAATCTAAAGATTCAAAACAATATAAAACAACAATACTTGAATGTACTGTAAGTGAATATGAAGCCAGATGTAACTGTGGAATGAGAGCACCCTCTAATGGCACAATATTTCCTTTTTTCCTTTTCCACATCACCTAATACCTGCATAACGCTCTTCTCACATTATAATAGTAATAATA
Source organism: Sinocyclocheilus rhinocerous (assembly GCF_001515625.1). Lineage (NCBI taxonomy): Eukaryota > Metazoa > Chordata > Actinopteri > Cypriniformes > Cyprinidae > Sinocyclocheilus > Sinocyclocheilus rhinocerous. The sequence continues at coordinate 1,705,754 of NW_015632455.1, forward strand.
ATAATAATTATATAATATTATTTTTAATTATATTAGCTAAGAGCGCAGTGAATATGTGCAGCAGAATTTTTGTATATTTAATTACAAGTAAATTAAATAAATTCAGTCTTATGGAATCATTTCTCCTCCTCTGTAATTTTTCAGTTGTTTGCTTTTCAAATTGTTTTTTTAAAGCTTGTTGAAAATGTTGTGATTATGAATCAACATGACTATAATAATAAATAATAATACTATTTTTTAAATATATATTAAACAAAAAAGGAAATATTACTATTGTAATATTTAACTAAAATCTAGTATTTAAGAAAAATATGATCATAATTTTATTTTACAATTCAACTGTTTTTTTATTTTTATTTAGAAAAGCTTGTTTGTTGGGCTGCATATTTTGGTCAAAAATGTTGTGATTAAAAATCAATATGATGATAATAATTTTTTACATTATTAAACAAAATAAGAAATATTAGTTTTTTATTGCTATTGCAATAATTGTGAAACATCTAGTATTTAAGAAACACTACAATTTAATTTTAAAGTATAACTGTAAAATTACAATATTAATACCAATATTTATAGCTGACTTTGTTATACACTGTGGCATTTACTGCTGTTTGAGTGGATCTGAGACAAACACCAGATCATGAGCTACACACATGTAAATGATCACCATACTGTGCTTTGTAGTTTCTCAAATCAAACTGCCGATCTCAGCTTCTTGTCTGTGTGATGTCACAAAAACAGGCCCCGCCCACGATAGTTTGATTGACAGTGGCGTTTCAGCACAGACTGGACTGGTGTCTTACCTCAGACCCGCCCTGAGTGAGCTGTCATCAGTCCGCCATTGTTTCACCGCCGGAGCAGATGTAGACAAGAATGACTCCTAAGCGATTGAGGTGTTCTTTTGTTGGATATAATAATCAGTGTTGGGCTAGTTACTCAAAGAATGTAATATATTACTCATTACTGGTTACTCCTTTCAAAAGTAATATTGTTACTTTACTTATTACTTTCTGGCAACAGTAATTAGTTACACTACTAGTTACGCCCCACAGAAGTTGTAACTGTGTATCTTCCACATAAAATTCTTCTAGAATGTTACTAACAACATATTTCTGCCTCATCATTTGACCAAAACCCACACTGGATCGCAGTCAGAAGTTATTACAAACACTCAATAGTGATTGATAGTGACATTCAAGTAGAAGTGTTGTATTAATCTCATTAATTGTCATGTGTAGCTTGAAGCTTTCATTATGTATTTTATCAAATCACATAAGTTTGTACACTCTCAGAAAAAAAGGTACAAAAGTTGTCACTGGGGCGGTACCTTTTCAAAAGGGACACTTTTGGACTTTTTAGGTACTAGTATGTACACTTTAGGTAGTTAGGTAGGGGTAGGGGTAGGGTTAGGGTTAACCCTAACCCTAGGATTAGGTAGTTAGGTTATAATTAAAAGATTTTTAATCACCTTTAATTCCCTAAAGAATCATATCAACTTGGGCATCCGATGACTCCTTTAACATGTACTTTATTAATATTTACTTTGCCTGTAATAAAATCTAAATAAATAAAAAAGAACAATTTGTCAGAGGATACTGTCTACTGTCTATCTCACCTGTGGCCAGAGCTTCCTCTCTGTCGGAGTCGTCGTCTGCTGGCTGCTGGATGTTCCACATCCTCCATGTCTCTGAGTCGTAACATGTCCATATGACTGCTCTCGGTGAAGTATCTGGGAATGAAGCAGGCTTTGCCCCTCTTGAAGATGTCCTGGAGGATGTCGTCTGTGCGCACCTCATCATGCATGTTCAGGAAGACAGCCACACGCTGGCTGGACAGGTATTTGGGATGCCTGAACAACTAAGCATACGTTTGGATAGTTGTTAATAAACACAAATGATATTTACAATTGTTCATAGCTTATTTGTAACATGATTAACATGAACTGCAAGAATTACGATTACGCAGTCGTATATTGCTTAATCTAGGATATGTAATTACGTGTCTGTATTAACATAATTAATGTAATAAACAAAAACACCTCAATATGAAACAAGTATACTGATATTTTTTAGCTGATTAGGAGTAAAAATATAACCAAAGCACTTTCCACACACCTGCAATTGAAAACCGTTTTGGGATTAAGAGTATGAACATTCACACATGAGGGTTAATAATCTCTAAAGCAGGGCTTTCAATCTTTTAAAATGCCATAGACTAATACATATTATCATAATCGTGCAGGGGATACCCATCCTTAAATTTCAGAGGAATCTATACAGTTTCTTGTATAAAGACAGTTTATACTCTCAAAAATAATATTAAAAATGCGTAACTATTATTTTAAATTGAAAATATTTAGTTTGTATTGTAGCATAATTTTTTCCCTGCTCATTGCTGTACTGTTAATATAATATTATTGTATGTATTATATTATTTATCTGTTGAGTTATTTAAATATAATTTTTATTCATATATTTATCCATTTACTTATTTCAATATATTTTTATTTTTAATTGTTAATTTATTTATATTTAAATAAATTTGTACACCGTTTTTCCTGTTTCTATTGTTACATTAAATTTTTTTCTACTCTCTACTGAACTATTGCATGTAATGTATTATAATAACATATTAAGTATCTGTTGACTTGATTATTAATTTTGTTTACACTGTTTCCCTTACAGAAATGCAAAAATAGAAGAAGAGACCAGGGGCCTGTACCATGAAGCTGGATTAGCTGGCTAGCCAGGTAAATTTCAGTTTAGTTTGCACCAATCCTGGGTTTTAGGTTCCATGAAAGTGACTTGGCTTTTAGCTGCGTTCATTGCCTTAGTAACTTACACTCCACGGCTAACCTGCTCTGGGGCAGGTTATGTTCCGAGTTAGAGATCGCAAACTGAAATTGGACCAATCAGATGTGAGCAAAGTGACACATGTCAGACACAAAGTCACTCCCCCGGTTTATCTTGCTCCAAATTAAAGGTCACTAGTACTACAAAAAATTGTCTGGCTTTAATGATAATTACTTAGATTTTTTTTATGATTTATATAATTATATGATTCATATTATTATTAATCCATTACACACAAGCAATTTTAGTTTAACAGTTATTATAAATCATTTATTTTAAATGAATGTTAATATATACAGATCGTATGTATTATAAATAAGTTGCAGAATCAATAGATAGTGCTTTAAAAATGACTACATGTGCCCTTATGTTTGAGTCTCTATCGCTGTATGTTTCCAACTATATAAACTAATTTAACAAGTTTCACTTGTGACTGCACTGATAAAGCAAGATAATTTCTTTAATTTGTCCTCTTTCATGAACAAGTACTTTTTTCATTGTAAATACATTTAAATTCATCATATTCTTCAATCTCTTAACCTATAGCAAAACCTTTAACATTTAACTAAGGCTCGTGATTGGCTGTTCGCCAGTGATGTCACACATTTATGTGCACATGCTCCACAAACTCAGGATCAAAGCCTGAGTTGACAAAGAAAGTTGATGATCAGCATCATGGTACCAATGGTACCAAATTGGAGTGGTTTGGCTTTGTCAACTCGAAACTAATTCTGTACCTCTGAATTTGTTCATCTTGTTCATCTGTAGGCCCCAGGATGTAAAGACACTCCAAAATATTGTGCAGAAAATATTCTGGCTTTTTTATATCCAAAATCTTAAAAAGTAATGTGTGAGTAGAGAATGTGAAATTAGAAAAAATACAGGTTTGTCAATAAATGAAAAAAAATTAAAAATATTAAAAATAATTACATATTAAACCATTATAAATAATAAATGTTAATGTATTTGGGCATATTTTTGTGATGTAATAAACACCACGTTTTAAGTGGTTAAAAAATTATCTCTTTACCTTGAGACAACAAAATAACATTTTCATGCGGGTTGTTAGGTTACTGAACTACGTACCCAGCTAATGATTTTTGGTTCCCAGAACGTTCCCAAAATCTGCAATTCTCTGGTGGTTAGCCAGGAATGTTTTCTTTACGTAAATAGAATGTTCGTTTCCGGATCATTCTCATAACCTCTTTACTCCGATATTATATTTATGCAAGTATAATCTAACTGCTGTCCCATATTACAAGGCCAGTGAAAGCTCGTTCCTCTCAGCTGACATGTCAGTGACATTTACCTTTTGCGAGACAACTCGAGACTGTCTAGTTTCACCTGTTTACTCACTCTAGCCACTCGACCCTTGATTTCTCTTCTCAAAGCTTGTTTTGCTGCACGCAGAGCTGCCATAATGAATTCGCACGGCACAAATCCAGCCAGACTGCAAACAAACACGTTAAAGGGGTCATGCGATTTCAATTTTTCCTTTCTCTTTGGAGTGTTACAAGCTCTTGGTGCATAAAGAAGATCTGTAAAGTTGCAAAGACTAAAGTCGATATCTGCTTCGTCATGGCTAGAGCTGATCCCTGCTGGTCGCTGAGGGAATACATCAACTTTGCACTGTGGATCGCCGGATCGGCTTTCACCGTGGACGAAGGATTTATATTACTATTAATCCATCACACACAAGCAATTTTAGTTTAACAGTTATTATAAATCATTTATTTTAAATGAATGTTAATATATACAGATCGTATGTATTATAAATAAGTTGCAGAATCAATAGATAGTGCTTTAAAAATGACTACATGTGCCCTTATGTTTGAGTCTCTATCGCTGTATGTTTGAGTCTCTATCGCTGTATATAACAAGTTTCACTTGTGACTGCACTGATAAAGCAAGATCATTTCTTTTATTTGTCCTCTTTCATGAACAAGTACTTTTTTCATTGTAAATGCATTTAAATTCATCATATTCTTCAATCTCTTAACCTATAGCAAAACCTTTAACATTTAACTAAGGCTCGTGATTGGCTGTTCGCCAGTGATGTCACACATTTATGTGCACATGCTCCACAAACTCAGGATCAAAGCCTGAGTTGACAAAGAAAGTTGATGATCAGCATCATGGTACCAACAAAGCCGGATTGGAGTGGTTTGGCTTTGTCAACTCGAAACTAATTCTGTACCTCTGAATTTGTTCATCTACCATCATGGTAGGCCCCAGGATGTAAAGACACTCCAAAATATTGTGCAGAAAATATTCTGGCTTTTTTATATCCAAAATCTTAAAAAGTAATGTGTGAGTAGAGAATGTGAAATTAGAAAAAATACAGGTTTGTCAATAAATGAAAAAAAATTAAAAATATTTAAAATAATTACATATTAAACCATTATAAATAATAAATGTTAATGTATTTGGGCATATTTTTGTGATGTAATAAACACCACGTTTTAAGTGGTTAAAAAATTATCTCTTTACCTTGAGACAACAAAATAACATTTTCATGCGGGTTGTTAGGTTACTGAACTACGTACCCAGCTAATGATTTTTGGTTCCCAGAACGTTCCCAAAATCTGCAATTCTCTGGTGGTTAGCCAGGAATGTTTTCTTTACGTAAATAGAATGTTCGTTTCCGGATCATTCTCATAACCTCTTTACTCCGATATTATATTTATGCAAGTATAATCTAACTGCTGTCCCATATTACAAGGCCAGTGAAAGCTCGTTCCTCTCAGCTGACATGTCAGTGACATTTACCTTTTGCGAGACAACTCGAGACTGTCTAGTTTCACCTGTTTACTCACTCTAGCCACTCGACCCTTGATTTCTCTTCTCAAAGCTTGTTTTGCTGCACGCAGAGCTGCCATAATGAATTCGCACGGCACAAATCCAGCCAGACTGCAAACAAACACGTTAAAGGGGTCATGCGATTTCAATTTTTCCTTTCTCTTTGGAGTGTTACAAGCTCTTGGTGCATAAAGAAGATCTGTAAAGTTGCAAAGACTAAAGTCGATATCTGCTTCGTCATGGCTAGAGCTGATCCCTGCTGGTCGCTGAGGGAATACATCAACTTTGCACTGTGGATCGCCGGATCGGCTTTCACCGTGGACGAAGCGGAGTCCAGCCCGGGGTCATCACATGTGGTTGCCACAAGCCCACCGTCCGCTCCTTCGTCGAATACGCCGGCCGCGCAGTTCTCAAGCCGCCGGCCTCCGCTCACTCTAGCCCGCCGTGTGTTTCGTCGTGAAAGCGAAACTACTTTGTTTGGCCTTCCAAAAGAGGACACAACGCGTAGATTAGTCGTCCTTGAGTGGGCGGGGCTAGTGTAAAAATGGATTAGTTGTCCTGAGTGGGCGGAGTCAGTTTACATGCCCTTTGAGGAAATGTAAACATTCCAGGGAAAAGCCTTAAAGGGACAGTCTTTTGAAAACTTGCTCATTTGTTGCAAACTCGATTGACTTTCTTTTTATTCCGTGGGACCAGTGTTCGAACTATACCGTGGACTTTGGGGGAGCCCACTTGTTTTTGTGGGACGCAGCATAACATTTTTAAGTTGCCCTCTTTTTAGTATACTATTAAAGTGACTGATCAATGAAAGCCTAATTTTGCTTAAACATTTGGTATCAATAAAGAGATATGAGAGAATTTTAACTTTAAAAATCTTACTTTGTTTCATTAATATAATCATAATACAAAGCTTGTTAAAGGTAATGTTTGCTTGTTATTCGACTAAAATGCCTTTTGCATTCAAGTTAGCATATTAAATATTAGAAAGCATATTTTACTCATACTTTTTTATTACATACTTTACATATTTTATTCATACTTTAATGTTTCAAATAGTTTTTGTGAAAATAAAATGTCAAAATATGGGTGAAATAATGTTCCATCGTCATTCAGATATATTCATGTAAAAAATAAAACAACATACGTATTCTGACCTTAACAAAATTTATAAAAGAGTAAGTGATCATTCTAAATTTTGTTATATTTGAGTTGATTAAAAATTATTGTTGACAAATGGGTAAATATTTGTTTCAATGATCGTGGCAAAGATCCTTAAATCTTCTTTTAATGTCATCTAATGATTCTTGTTCTAAATATGTCTGACAAGATTTTTTTGGTATATGAACTATTGTTACAATGAAGGACTAGAATTGGTGATTGTGAGCCGCCAATAAAAAAACGAGTAAGAAGAAAAAGGAGAAGGACTAGAATTTAACAAACAAAATGTAATAATAATATAAAATTTTGCTTGTGTTAAATTCTAGTCATTCAATAAATTTAATATATTATTATTATTATTATTAATTA
>NW_015632455.1:1712952-1719948 GCF_001515625.1 Sinocyclocheilus rhinocerous
AAGAAAGTTCCTATATATATATATATATATATAAATAAAAAATATGTAAAACGATGATATTTAACCACCGGGAAGGTTAAAGTGGGGGCTGGAGTGTCAAAACTAACAAACAGGCTGTTACTCGGTGGGGGAAGGGAAGCTGTCCAACGCCGAACACACTTCGCAAACATTTTGATAGTGCAAGACAAAAAAGGAAACTCTTTTAATCCAGCGACATCGATACATTAGTCGTCAGGAGTGCGGAGGTGAGTTTATATGCGAGGGTTATCAGTTGAATCAGTGAAACAGCTGCAGCGGTTTGTGATCTGTTAGCCAACTTGACATGAGCAAAACCTGTTGTTGTAAGTATTTGGTCGCGTAGCAAAAGCTTACTTAACAGCTTTAAGCTTACCTTAAACTTACCTAACAATTATTTATTTGTTTGTACGAGAGCAAATAGCCGTTAGTTTTGAAGACGAGCATGCTAGCTGTGTAATTAGCAGGCTAATGGCGAGATACTCAAGGGAGTTGGAAAAGTAAACAGTGGTGAAAAAGTAACTAGTACGTTGTCCATTTATTAATCTGTACTATATTGCTTTTTAGTTTACAGTGTGTGTGCGAAAATTCGTTGTCTACTAGATAGAAAAACATTGTGCCAGCTGTTACAGTTTGTCTTTGGGGAAGTATGTGATGTTAATACATTTGAAAGAATCTGATATATTGTGAGCAGTCGCTGCAAATAATTAATGATCGTAAAATCGTACACGACTTCAATCAACGCTGTGCTTATTCATCTTTTATTTAAACACGTGTAAAATAAAATAGCGACGATTTGGGAACGAATCGTGCTTTAGAGTCAAATCTTCAGTTGTTCTGTGCTTATCTTTTATTTAAACACGTGTAAAATAAAATAGCGACGATTTGGGAACGAATCGTGCTTTAGAGTCAAATCTTCAGTTGTTAAATGAATCATTTAAATCAGTTCACAAAAACGGTTCGTTCACACATCAGAAATTATTTTGAAACGTACTGTTCAAATGAACCGATTCGCGGAAATGAATCAGTTCGTGGGCGTGGCTTACAGGACTCGACCAATAGCGTTTCAGTGGGCGTGTACGTAACCCGTTCTATTATTACTCAATGTGTTTTACGATGTCCAGCTTTCATTTAAACAGCTAGCGACGTTACGCACAAGATAAACAGAGAGGTGCTCATTATAACCCATTAACCAGGTAAGGAAGGCAAACGTATGGATATATAGGCGACATATTACGATGAAATCTGCTTTTAGTCGGTGTTGCCATTGTTATTATATGATTGCTTAAACAAAGGACAGTGTAAATAGTGCAGGTTGCCGTGGAAACCTGATTATCTTAGTGCTCAGATCCACCTGCTACAAGTTCTAGTTGTAGTCAGTCTGTTTAATTGATAATGAAACAAACTCATTGTGATTTAAGAGGAGTGTAGGTGTACTTTACTTCTATTTCTTTGTCCTAAACAGTGACCCCATAATTAGTGACGTGTCACTGATGTTAGCTTAAAAGACTAGAGTATTTGTGTTGTGTGAAGATGTGATCTGGTTATTTATTAAGGGAACTGTTAACACTTATACCTCACAAGCACTTCTTTATCCCGTTGTGATTGTATTTTCCCCATAAGTTAATGACACTGTCAACCCTAACAGCAATGCCATATAACGCACTTCAGTGCTTTTACTACACTCCTCCCGTTTCCAAATAGTTTTAGATTCTGGAACCTAATTGAACAAATGGGGGAAAAGTAATAATTTGTACTCCACAGCATATTTTTTTATTTTTCGCAAAAAACTGATCTATTTAATTTATTTAATTATAAAAAAGCTGGTATATGAGGTGAAAAGATCACTCCATATATGAAGAGTGTTAAATAATCATATTACATCAGTAAATATGTATCATGCATTCAGTTCAAATCTATTGTTATGTAGTCAGTAGTCACATTTGCTTCTGACCGCTTCTGAATGTTTGAATAATCCAATTACAAAGAAATTTGACCCTGGCTTTCATTTAATGTGATTGGATCACCTGAGACAGATGTCAGTTCCAGGTGTGATTGAGAGAAGTTTCTGACCGTAGGAAATGAAATTCAGTCCACTTCCCCATCCCCTCTGTAAAGTACAAGTAAAGCCTCATCATTTAAAATATGGGACAAGTTACACCCCAAAGTTTAATACTTAAGCTTAGCAGTTTGTTCATATCGAACCTAGAGCTTGAGCAGTAGTAATTATGATGCAGCATTCTGCATGCTTTCCTTTGTTTTGATCTCTATATGTTGATTGTGCAGTTCTCTGCTGTATTTGTTAAATACTTTTGATTCTTGGCTATATATATATATATATATATATGTATGTCTGTGTGTTTTTCTCAATGTAGGAAACCATCAACTTGGGGATTTATCTCAAACGCAAAACCCTTTAAGGACAGCATTTCTAGAAGTGCTTTCCTAAAATTACCATCACACCTACCTTTTTAAAAAAAATTCAAACAGACTTCAGCGGATTTCAAAACGAATAGTTATTCTTATTTAATAATGTTGTTGTGATGCTTAAATTGACTCTAATGCTTTGAAATTATTATTTATTGGTTAATTTACCAAATATACCAAATTAAGGTGCATCATTTCCAGTTATTTTCATTATTTCCCAGGTATTATTTTTTAAATTATCTTTGGTACCATTAGTAGTGTTTGTCAAGGTGTTCTGTAATGGTCACTGTGTTGTAGAATGTTTTCTTGGACTTTCTTGGCCAGCGTCTTCAGTGATCCTGTTGCTCTTGTTGGAGAGATACTGAGTGTATTTATCTGAGCTGTTCTGTATCTGATCCAGCGCAGGGCCTGTCACAGGGCAACACATGTGATCACAGAGGCTTACTGTACACTAGCCAGACAGTGGAGGTTTGTGTGCACATCCTTTTTGATAAGTATGTTCTGAAGAAACTTTGAGTTTTAACGTCAGAATTACGCACTTTCTCTTTCTCATCAGTATGCACCTGTGTCTTTTGCAGCTTCTCAAACATAACGTGGTGTAGTCATGAGGTGCTAGTTCAAATTTAAAAAATGCTTCTACAAAAAGAGTTTCATCTGCAGATATGGTCTTGTTTAGATATCTGTGCCTTTGAGCATATGGATATCTGACTGCTAAGTAGTGATTGTGTTTTTCAGCAATAGTGTGCACCCTTCATTTACAGAGAAAAGAAGGTTAGGGGAAAATATGTAGATGGAAAAATCTCCATATAAGTTCTTTGTGCATTTTTCTTTTTTTCAACTTTGCACTTTTTGTTAGAAAATGTTTATTTACTATTTATTCAGGTTTTTTAAGGTATCTAATATTTTGATACTTAATTTCCATGATTTAAATATTTTTAAAAATTAAGTTTGTTGTCATTTTGAAGTGTGTAGGCCTTCTTGCATTATTATGCTGTTACATTACGATTATATATTCAGTGTCATAAAATGGTCTTAAAATGACAGTTATATCACTTATCGCAATTATTTCTGGGGCAATATATCGCACAACAAAAAGTCGTTATCGTGACAGGCCTACTCATCAGCACTTGGGCCATCTTAAACCTGTTTGAAAGTTGATTTAAAGCTGCTGTTTGGCTTAAACATTGACTGAGAACACTGATATGTTGAAGCATTGTGTTTGAATTCGCTCTTTGGAGTGTTTATGTAATGATAACGTCAACATGGAAGCAGTACTGACTGTATTTTTTCTTGCTGTATTGTTCCTGGTGTTGGGGCAGTGGTGGCCTAATGGTTAGAGAGTTGGACTTGTAACTCGAAGGTGGCGGGTTTGGGTACCGGTAGGAAATGTAGGTGGAGTGAGTGAATAAACGCTGCTCACTTCCACCCTCAAAACCTACGACTTACGTGCCCTTGAGCAAACCTAACCCCCAATTGCTCCCTGCAGCAAAAATGGCTGCCCACTGCTTTGTGTGTTCTAGGGCTGGGTTTTGACACAAATTTCACGATTCAATTCGATTCTCATTCACAAGCTTGCGATTCGATTACTGATTCGATTCAATATCGATTATTTTGGATATATATCAGGTACAGTACATGCCAAATTTTCTCAAGGAAAAAAAAATCTCTCAACTAATGCTGTAAAATATACATGAGTCAATTGGTACCACATTACTATAATATTTAAGGTTAAAATTGACTAATTTGTTAAAATTACACTTAATGACGTTTTTAAAATAATAAAAATTGCGATTACATAATATTTCTACTTCAATTCGTTTTTTTTTTTTAAATATAAACATAATGGTGGTGGCTGTCATAAAAAGATGGATTTATTCAAACATAAATTAAACATTGAAGAACAGTAAAAATGTATAATGAATATGTTATATGGTGCATATATTTAGCAAAATGCCCCTCTCTACAGTTTATTTTTTTATCTGACTAATGAGATTATGGTCACCAAATATGTTTTTTCTGAGGTAAATGTGACGTTACATGACATATTGTTTACAAACCGTTATATTGACGTCTTTGAGCGGCTGAAACACTGATTGAGCGAATACATAAGACAGGATACGGATTGTAAAGTTGTACTCTTTCTTTTAACTTTCCTTTGGATTAGAGATGCACCGATCGATCGGCCAGGGATCGGAATTGGCCGATTTTCCTCATGATCGGCCGATTTGAAACTGGTATTAATGTGGAGGATTTCTTGGGATTTCTTGGGATTTAAGAATCGATATCGTTCTGTAAAAATGAGAATCAATTAATATCGAGATATCAATATTTTTTTTACCCAGCCCTAGTGTGTTCACTACTCACTGCAGTGTGTGCACTTAGATGGGTGAAATGCAGAAAATGTATATTTAAGAACATAATTGAAATCATGTTATAATTTTAATAAAATTACAAATTAAATAGCATTTGTAATTCGTTTGTAATAAACCTGTGATAAACTCTTATATTAATGACGTGGCAGATGGAATGGGATAAGTGTCATGAAAATAAGTTATATGAAACTAATCCTAGTGTAAGAAATTTTAAATCTAGGTATGACAAAGTTGGTTTTACAAGGTGTCTTTTAGGTCATACAAGATTTACTTTATTTATTAAAAGGTGAAGAACCACCATCATGCCTTACTTGCCAAACTAAAATGACTGTGAAGCATATTTTATTGGATTGTACTGTTTTCCATGTAAATAGACAGCGGTTTTATTCAGAGGTGTGTCTAACTGATTTATTTAGAAATGTATCACCTGGATGTGTTTTAGAATTTTTGTTAATTGTATACCTTGTATAATTTATTCAGAGAGAGCCATGAAAATAGCCTTGATGCTGGCATGGCGTTAAAAAGTGAATAGATAAATAATTTGTTTGTAATATGTCTTGTATGTCGGTCTGCCTGTCATTCTATCTATGCATCATTCTACCTTTCTATCGTTCTGTCTGTCATTCCATCTGTGTCATTCTGTCTTTCTATCATTGTCGTTCCATCTATCCATCGTTTTATCTTAGCTCCATCTATCCATATATCATATATCATATCTGTCGTTCCATCTTTCTATCTCTCTGTCTGTCTATCCAGCATTCTATCTTTCTGTTGTTCTGTCTGTCTGTCGTTCCAACATCCATATTGTCTGTCTGCATTTTTTTTTTTAAGGTGTAATTGCCCTTTTCTCCCATCTTTCAGCACAGCGAGGACACTTCTTTTACAGTATGAATGTGAGACAGGTAGTCTGAGAGAGACAGACCCTTACAGACAGGTGCAGAGAGACAGTTAGAACATGTCAGAGGAAGATCAGATAAGTGTCTTATTCACTCAAACATCAGCACAAAGCCTAATTCAGCCGTACACTCAGTATTCAAAGCACAGATTGTAGACTCTGAGCTTTTTTAAGGTGAAATGGACCACTGGTTCTCATGCATGCTTTTAGGTCTGTTATTTAGCCTCTAAATTTTTTAATGGTGATCTCTCTCTGTTCTGCCCACAGGAGAGGGATATGGCTCAGGAGAGCAATCAGACACAAGTGCTCTGTTCCAATGGTTGTGGGTTTTACGGGAATCCCCGTAATAACGGCATGTGCTCGGTGTGCTACAAAGACTCCTTACAGCGACAGAACAACAGCGGCAGGTCCAGCGATCCAGGTCAGTCAGATGTATCGCAGAAAGACCCATTTCCAACACTTCTGTGTTGGCAAGTGCTATTTTACTGTCAGAATACAACGGTATTTGATCATATCAGGGGATGTCATTGATTGGTTTTCAAAGTCAACCCAAAATGCTGTGTGTAGATTCTTTTGCTTTGTTAATGTAACATTTCTGAGTTAGCTTTGCAAATGGGTTGCAAAAGTAAGAGGGGGTTGTGATTAAAAGGAAGGTCTTTTCAAAGGTGGAGGAAGTTATGTTTTAATGATGGACTGTAAAGACAAACTTTTGAAATATGCTTATTCATGATAAGATCAGAATCATATTTTAAGAAAGTAAAAGTTTTTGCTAGGGGTGCTCCGATTCATCGGCTACCGATCACTATCGGCCGATAATCACGTTGGGATGATTGATCGGCAGTCTCTAAAAAGGCCGATCTCAAAAAAACGATCTCAAGCTGATGATGCGCCTGCCATGAGAAGGTTTGGCACGACATGCAGCGGCTCAGTCTCTGTCCTGCGCGGGTGAAATAATTATAATGCTGGTGAATGGTGATTCACTCAGTACTCAAGTAATTTGAAAACCTTGTGTGAGACGTAATTTCACAAACAGCGTGAGTGAATCACCGCGCGCTCTCTCTCTTTCTCTCTTCAAATCATCACACATCGCATCTGTCTATAAGCGAGCTGCACAGCTGACACAGGAATTGTCACTTGCACAACACACCGAGTCTATTTTTGTTGCGCTGCAAGCGCTGAATTAAAGTAACAGCACATTTTTTGCAGTGAATATGAACATGGATTGACACGAAATGTAGTAATTACACCATAAATGCATATTATTAAAGTCTACTGTGTTTCACAGTC
>NW_015632455.1:1720073-1720326 GCF_001515625.1 Sinocyclocheilus rhinocerous
GTCTATGTTTGATGCGCTGCAAGTGCTGAATTAAAGTAACAGCGCATTTTTTGCAGTGAATATGAACATGGATTGACACGAAATGTAGTAATTACACCATAAATGCATATTATTAAAGTCTACTGTGTTTCACAGTCAACACGTATGGCTTTTTGGCTTAAAGGGAAAGATCACTTTTAGATAAACAAGGCAATAATAGATGGCACTCGTGGAGGTAGGAAAACAAAGTTCTTTATGAACCGCAGGATTGCTT
>NW_015632455.1:1723368-1724571 GCF_001515625.1 Sinocyclocheilus rhinocerous
TTCCCCCATTTTCAAAAATGAAATTCAGGCCCTGAATAAATGTCTAAAAATCCTGATTGGAGTATCACTATAAATAGTTATAAATGATAAAAAGAAGGCTTTAAAAAGATTGGTGTTGGTGATAGGTATCGGCAGATACTGCTTTCTGTGATCGGCGATCAGTGATCGGCCTCAAAAATCCTGATCGGAGCACCCCTAGTTTTTGCCATGAAAATAGCCTAAGATGCTGACATGGCATTAAATAAAAATGCACTACTAATACTAAGAAAGTAAAAAGGGACGATAATGGCAAGATGTTGGTGGATTAATTGCTGCTCGATTTAATGCTACCTTTCAAAAGTTTGAGTAGAGGACATATAATATTCAGTACATGTAATGTTTTTGAAAGAAGTCTCTTGTGCTCATCAAGGCTGCATTTACTTGATCAAAAATACAGTAAAATTTGTAATTGTGTGAATTATTATTATTACAGTTTCAGATAACTGTTTTTATTTTAATATATATTTCAAATGTAATTTATTTCTGTGATCAAAGCTGAATTTTCAGCATCATTACTCCAGTCTTCAGTGTCACATGTTCATTCAAGGAATTTGAAGCTCAAGAAACATTTATTATTATTAATGTTGAAAACAGTTGTGATGCTTTATATTTTTGTGGAAACCCTGGAACATTTTTTTTTTAAAAGTGACATCTCATTGGTCCAGTGTTAATTTCGTTGACAAATAATTTTCGTCAATGACATTTTTTTCACCGACGACAACGAGACGATAACAAACTAAAACTCTTTTTGAATGATAAAAACTATGACGAAAATGTATTGACCTTTTCGTCAACGAATAAAAACGAGACGAAAATGTTAGGAAGGGACGATTTGGGAAGGGATTTATTCAGAACGAATCTGCTGCATAGTTTGGAGGTTAGATGCTAGCATACACTTGCTGCACGTCGCATAAAGCGTTAAAAAATTCCAATATGTGGGAGTAAGAGAAGAGCAGACATATGGATAAATCTGACGACGCAAGAGAGAACTCAATTCGGTCCGGTTTTCTGAGCACAGACACTGAAGCATATATACACACACACACACACACAGAAAGCGCGTCTCACAGCACACAAGTACTCTCTCGCGTCGCATGAACGGAGAATTACACACAAAATGATGTCGAATTGTCCGTTTTGACGAGTATTCACATAAACACAGTT
>NW_015632455.1:1731573-1736360 GCF_001515625.1 Sinocyclocheilus rhinocerous
AGACTATGACTAAAACTAAATCAAAATTTGCTGTCAAAATTAACACTGCATTGGTCCACACCCATTTTTTTTTTTAAATAAGCTCTAATTTCATTATTCTCAACAGCATGTAACCTTCATTCAGGGATGCAAAAAGTTCCTGTCGCTGGAAACTTGTCTGGTTGTTCCATCATGCCTGGTTTGGACACAGTAGTGTTTTACTGAAACGTCTCAAAAAGCAAACCCTCACTTGTTCTGTTACTTTCATCAGCTTCTGAAGAATACGGAGAACTTAAAATGGAAGTGTTGACATTTTGGGTTTCCTGCTCTTTCATTGCCTGCAGTGTCTTCCAGCCTTAGCAGTAAAGGAGAATCTATGACTGTACAATCGACGTCACAGCATGAACAAAACAGGTACAACATCTTCCTCTTTACCACCCTTTCATCATTTCTCATAACAGTTGCTTAAGTCATTTCAATTGCAAAGGATGTAGTTTGTTTGTGCAACTCTTATTTCAAAAGGGCAAGAAAAGGCCCCTTTCTTATTGAAGAGTAAAGTTGTGTGTGGTAACTTTTGAGTTGTATGACTGTACATACTGTTGAAGTGTGTCAGCAGGTTTTGCACTGCCATTTATATAACAATAGATATATCTGTATGACTATCAGTGGGCAGTTCTACTGTTATTCTTTTTTGTGTTAAACTCGGGTATTACATATTATATAATGTCAAGCTGTTTTGGCAGACTTAATAATTTATGAATAGTTTTTTTTTTTTTCATCCAAGTTACACCATTAAGTGTGTGTGTGTAGTTTTGTAATATAGTTTTGTGTAGACAGTTTTAGTATTTTTTTTGTTGTTGTTGTCCATCTTATTTTTAAATGGTTTTTATTTATTTAATTTCAGTTTTAGTTATTTTAGTACTTTGTTAAACCAAATAAAAATGAGCAATGTTGCCTTGGCAGCTAGCTGAAATAAACCACATTTTAAAAAATATATATTTTATTTCAGTAAATTTTATTTGTATTTTTTTAATGGTTAATTCACTATTATTTTGTAGTGTATTTAATCTATTGGTTTATCCGTAAATAGGCATTACAGCATGGTTATTATATGAACAATTTACTTTCCAGCTGTGATATAAAATTACTCGTACTGTGATAAGGTTTATAACACCCACTTCTAAGTTTCACACAACTGGTATGTATTTTCACAATCTTTTCTCGTCATCCTCTCCAGTCAGTATTTTTCAACGCCAACACCACCAACACCAGCAGCAGCAGCAGTTACACATAAAGAAGGTGCTTCAGCAGCAGCTCAATCAGGCCTGAAAACACCAGGTATGTTCCCTTCTTCACTTTGACCCGTTTATTATGTCATCCCCTGCTCCAAAACCAGACACTGAGCAGGTTACCATGACACAAAAAGAGAAAACGCTCTGTCAAACTCCATAGAAACAGCCAGACATCATCTTCCAAATGCGTCTGATTGTTTGCTTTGAGAGCTGGCCAATAAGTGCTCAAAGTTCACTTGTTGTGTTTGATTGAAGCACTGTTTTCTTCTTTTTCCAGGGCTCAACAGGCTTACATTAGTATGTCTACTGATTTTACTGATCATAAGGCTCGTGTTTGTTAATTAGGTAGAATTGTTTATAAGATGGAGATTAATGATAAAGGTTATTAAATAACAAATGTTGATTGAAAACCAAGCACAGGTTTAGTCATATTGCTTTTTTCTCTCAATAATGAGCTTTACTCAACTAGCAGTATTAGTATTAATTTATAGAAATATTTTGCATGTATACTGCATTACATATTGTATATAATATATACTACCAGAAGTTTGGGGTCAGTAGTTTTTTTTATTATTATTAATGCTTTTATTCAGTAAGGTTTTGTTAAATTGAAAACAAAAAAAAAGTGATTGTAAAGTAGGCCTGTCACGATAACAACTTTTTGTTGTGCGATATATTGCCTCAGATATAATTGCGATAAGCGATATTATTGTCATTTTAAAGACCATTTTATGCCACTGAATATATAATCATAATGTAACGGCATAATAATGCAAGAAGGCCTACACACTTCCAAATGACAACAAACGTTTAATTTTTAAGAATATTTAAGTAAATATAATGGGCGATGTATTGCGTCACCAAAAATGATTGAGGTCATGTACATATACTGCGCGATAAGTCGATATATTGATTATTGCGACAGGCCTATTGTAAAGACTTAAATGTTACAAAAAATTAGTTTTCTTAGTTTTCTTTTTTATCTTTTTATTCATCAAAGAATCCTGAAAAAATATCACAGATCCCAAAAAATATTAAGCAGCACAACATGTTTCCAGCATTGATAATAAATCAGCATATTAGAATGATTTCTGAAGAATCATGTGACTCTGAAGACTGCAGTAATGATGCTGAAAATTCAGCTTTGATCACAGAAATAAATTATGTATCTATCCACCTTATTTTTCCTGTAAGAGTAGGTGCGGCCATTTGTGAATTTAATGTGTCTGGCTTCCGGTGTCATCTGCTTTCAGCTGTTTTCAGCTGTACAAAACAGCTCATTTTGCTGCTTGATATTGCAAATTAGTGTGTCTTACCATATTATTTTAATGTATTATCTTAATTATGAACACACTGGTTTGTAGTGCAAACAGTTTTACCGTTTACTGCATGTTGTTATTCTTCTCGTTATTTCCCTATAGCGGCTAATCAACCGGAAGTCTCGCACATTCACAGAAAAGGGCTTACTTCCACGTTGAAAAACAAGGTGGATATTAAAACCATGGTTAGAAAACCATTATTTTAAATTGTAATAATATTTCATGATATTACAAGAATCATGTGACTCTGAAGACTGCAGTAATGATGCTGAAAATTCAGCTTTGATCACAGAAATAAATTATGTATCTATCCACCTTATTTTTCCTGTAAGAGTAGGTGCGGCCATTTGTGAATTTAATGTGTCTGGCTTCCGGTGTCATCTGCTTTCAGCTGTTTTCAGCTGTACAAAACAGCTCATTTTGCTGCTTGATATTGCAAATTAGTGTGTCTTACCATATTATTTTAATGTATTATCTTAATTATGAACACACTGGTTTGTAGTGCAAACAGTTTTACCGTTTACTGCATGTTGTTATTCTTCTCGTTATTTCTCTATAGCGGCTAATCAACCGGAAGTCTCGCACATTCACAGAAAAGGGCTTACTTCCACGTTGAAAAACAAGGTGGATATTAAAACCATGGTTAGAAAACCATTATTTTAAATTGTAATAATATTTCATGATATTACTGACTTTAGTGTATATTTGATTAAATTAATGCAGGCTTGGTGAGCATAAGCGACATCTTTAAACAAAAAAGTTAATCTTACTGATCCCAAATTTTTGAATGGTCATATATCTTTCAATAACCATGTCTATTTTTTCTACTTGGTTGATTAACAAAAGTGTTAACTCTCCAAAGTGCAACAGCCTAGCTAATGAATAATGCACAATTGCTGGTTTAAAATAATTATAAAATTGACTCTGTTTGCTTGTATAGAAGAATTGTCGTGCAGTAAATTGGCGAGAAACATCCAGGAGTCCAAGGCAGGTAGCTCATCAGCGGAGGATTGCATATCGAGAGGAAAGAGGAAGCTTGATGAAACTTGTCAACCCATAGAAAGAGTGTCTGGTGAGTATCAGGATCAGAAAGTTCATCATTGTCATGCTTGCCACATTTTCTTCAGAACGTTTTGATCAATAATATCTGAGGAAAAGTTTTAGGCTCGAACCGGATGCCGACCAAGAACTTTTGATATACAGAATCCCATTTGAAATGTTCATGATAGCAGCATTTCTAAATCTTTGACACCTGTATTAAACTCTTAGCCTCAGATGTCTCAGAGCAAACCTCAGATGAACCAGAGCAATCCAGACCCAAGAAGAACCGCTGCTTCACTTGCCGCAAGAAAGTCGGGCTCACTGTGAAGAGCCTCTTAAGTGCCATTTGAAATTGTCTTCTAAAATGAGCATTTTTTCTCAGGCTCCTACAGTATGTTTATGTTCAGTTATTTCATTTTAATGGCAGTGAAAAGGAACTATTAATTGCCATTAAAGTGAAATTACTGAACCTACACATAAAAGTCTAATAGGGCTGTGAATCTTTGGGTAGACAGAGAATCGATTTGATTCACGATTCATAGGTTTTCGATTCGATTCAAGAACGATTTTTGCAAATTCAGAACGATTCGATTCGATTTACTATTAAATTCGATTAAATTCGATTAAAGTGCATATTCTGCATTCTTTAAGTGCATTCACAGGATTATTTAAATGCTTCCCCTAAATTCTTTAAATGCTTAGTCAGGGGGCAAATTACACAGAAGCCTTTATGGTTACAGAACCATAGGTTAGAGAAACCACTTTTGTCCATTGTTAGATGCTAGTTTAATGATGCTATGGCATGACATGGCATATGTAGAAATTTATGTAAGCCAAGATTTTAAAAAAGAGCTTTAAAAGTATTTTGTATATGCTAATATTTTGTCACTCCAGGGGCATAGCCATCATTTCAGAAGTGACAGAAATGTCAAATACAATAATTTTATTTAGGCCTATGAATATATTATTATATATATAAGAAATCAAATACACTGCTGGACAATAATCAGTCATTTGTAATCTATTATTTTTTCCGAATGGCAATTTTATGAATGTTTTATATACTACAAACAATTATTTCAATTTTCTGCACAGAATTAGGTAGTTGTCAATTAGCACTGCATCATTCATACATTTTATTTATTTATTGTGTTTA
>NW_015632455.1:1736894-1737579 GCF_001515625.1 Sinocyclocheilus rhinocerous
ATTAACGATTCGATTCTGCATTCTTTAAGTGCATTCACAGGATTATTTAAATGCTTCCCCTAAATTCTTTAAATGCTTAGTCAGGGGCCAAATTACACAGCAGCCGTTATGGTTACAGAACCATAGGTTAGAGAAAAAAACACTTTTGTCGATTGTTAGATGCTAGTTTATTGATGCTATGGCATGACATGGCATATGTAGAAATTTATGTAAGCCAAGATTTAAACAAAAAAGAGCTTTAAAAGTATTATGTACAGGCTAACATTTTGTCACACCAGGGGCGTAGCCATCATTTCAGAAGTGACAGAAATGTCAAATACAATAATTTTATGTATGTATTATTTTTTTTTTTTACAAGGAATTATTTTCTTATCTCTTACTTTGAATTTGCTATAAGAAATCAAATACATTTCTGGACAATAATCAATAATTTGTAATCTATTATTTTTTCCTAATGGCAATTTTATGATTGTTTTATATACTACAAACAATTATTTCGATTTTCTGCACAGAATAAGGTAGAAAATATACTTTATAGTTTCTGTACTGTAATAAATGATATGTCAATTAGCACTGCATGATTCATAAATTGTATTTATTTATTGTGTTTATTGTCTTAACGTTTCACCAGTTCGTTCCGCTTTTTATTCAGCTTAGCTGCAGATATAGCCTGGCACGTCTATGA
>NW_015632455.1:1737865-1758273 GCF_001515625.1 Sinocyclocheilus rhinocerous
GCAATCCTGTGACAGTCACAGGCGGTAAATAGTGCAGCGCGTGAAGGAGAGATGCGAGAGCACGAACACCGTTCAAGGTCTCCATTAATTCGTGCTTGTAGTAATTTAATGTGCATATATTTTGAAAGCATTGAATTGCTATAGAAATCACAATTCATTCGATTCTTAGCGTTTTAAATTGATTACGGTCCGAAATCGGCGATTCACGATTCAAAAATCCATGTTTCAAGATCGATGCATTGCATCGTCAGGGTTTGTAATCGATGCATCGAGAAAACGAGTGAATCGTTACACGCACGCCTCTTTCACGCAGCATACAGCGGTGTTGTGCATTTTAACCAGTTTATGGGAAAAGTATTCTTAAAATGCATTCAAAATTCGGAATAATTTGTAATATATAATTATTCACGGTATTTAAAGAAGTGCCCACGATAACAATATCGTGCATATTCATTACCGTGATATATCGCATTACCGAATACCGGCACAAGTCTACCCTAGAGTCTAATAAAAATGCTAATTCGAAGACAATTTCAAATGGCACTTCAACCTGTTGATAGAAAAACATTATGCCAGCTGTTAAAACTACAGTTTGTCTTTGGGGAAGTATGTGATGTTAATACATTTGAATCTTGAGCATATTGAGCTAATTTAGTTTTTGTTTCTATATGGCAGGCTTCGACTGCCGGTGCGGACACTTGTTTTGCAGCATCCACCGATACTCAGATGTTCACAACTGTAGCTTCGATTACAAGGCTGATGCAGCCGAGAAAATAAGGAAAGAAAACCCGCTTGTCGTTGGGGAGAAAATCAAGAAGATTTGAGTTGAAGATTGCAAAGATGTTTTTTTACCCTCTTTTCCTTGAAACCTTGAATTGTGCATGCTACAATGAAACATATACGCAAATTTATTTTGTCCCTTTGTTTCATTTTACCTCTCAAGTTTATTTACTTACAAAATACTGTGGTATGTATACCATGAAATATTTATATAATTAGTAATTTAATTTACATTTATAAATGGGTTTTAGTTCTCACATGCTGAGACGACTCTGGTGATGAACAAAGCTTGCATGTTAAAGCCATTGCCAGAATTTTTATTTTAGTTTTTTTCAATAACGATTGTAAGCAAGAAAATGACATTATTTACGTAATATAAAAAAGATAAGGTTTTATCAATTACTGTATTTGCTTCATCCTTGGTTTAAAAAAATTCAGAGGTTTATAAGTCATTTAAAATGCGACTGCGGTCTCTGGTTTAACAGGTTTTTTTTGGACTTCATTACAGACTGTGATTTACATTTTCCTCATAGTTCATTTATTAGAGTGAGTGGAAGTTGCGAGTGGTTTTATTTGTCTGTGTATTCACTGCATTAATGTTCAATAAAGTTTTACACATCACACTGTAGTAAGCGCTCTAGCGACTCAATTTAGCCAAGTATACAGTCTCCCTAGTTTGTTTAATGACATTATATACGTGCTTATGCTATTAATATTAAAATGCATAAGACTGGCAACACTGCTGCAAAATCTTGCCATTAATTTTATGGTGCACTGTTGTTTAAAGGTACAAATCATTTAAGTGGTTAGAAAATCGATTATACCTTAATTCATTATTATTATGATACAATACTTGCCTTTCAAGTGCTATAAATGATCTTTGACATAATCCTGACTTATATTTATGAACCATGAAAATAATGTCAGAGGACGTTAGAAATGAAAGAAGAAGAAAAAAGTAATGATAACATTTTATACAATGTTGTCTATCAAAATAGTCTCTGTGTTCTGGAAACGTTAGCTAATTTATAGTTACAAAAAATAAAACGCTAAGACAACGTTGTTATTAGGTTATAAGAACAACAAAAAATACTACGGATAGTTCCGGTCCTTGATTCTGATTGGTTGAGCTGCGTTCGAAGCAGCTGTAAATTACACTACAAACATACACATTTGTTTACTTCTGTGTGTTGCTCGGCAACCACCTTGTTTGGAACGACAACTATTTCTAAAGGGACTACATTGTTTGGTGGACGAATACTGTTTTTATTCATGTCATTACACTTTATTTGCTCGGTTTTATTTTGTGAAACCTTACCCCGTGAAGCCGTGGTTTACAGTGGATTTATTTAGTGGGGACAAATATTGTGATTTGTCAAAACATTACAATGAAACAGGTTTACTGACAACATATGTATAATTACTGCAATACTGCAAAACAAATAACTTTGATAATGCTAACTTATTTCTACATAGGGCATACAGCATATTAGTTACTAACCTAAACGACGGACACGCATAGCGTGTGACAAGGCTTAACATCTTTAAAAAAGATGAGAAAAATATAATATTTTATTTTAAAATACACATAACGTTACAATTAGGAGTTCATTTGTGCAAATGTTGTAAAAGCAAAACAACAAAATGTTCCTTGCCACATTCGGTTACGAATTACGTGAATCACGTAAATTATCAAAACGGTCGTCGAGTAGTTTGCATCACAGAATATTACTGTTGGTTATTTAACATTTCTGTTGTAAAACAGCTGTCAAATAATTAACGTTTTCCTACTTACCTCACACTCTCACTGTTAAAAAATGCCGTGGTGTCGCGCTGCAACAGTAAAGCCCCGCCCTTCTTTGATTTGATTGGCCATCTAAATCATTCTGACATTGACGAGCGCTGTCTGGAGTTTTTTTTAATTTTTTTATCATAAATAGAATAATTTAGAGTAGACGTCACAGTTACGTCACTTGCAGCTGCGCGCGCATAGTGGTTGCAGAAAAACACTGGGAACAAGTGGAGATAAATGGGTAAAATCCATGGAATAAAAGAAAAAAATATGTTTGTGCCTTTTGATGTCAAGATCGGAATGCAAATAATTTTTATAGAATACTGTCGTCAAAGACGCCATTTGAAGCTAAACGCAGACGTTTAAATGGACATACTATGGATGAAAACTGTTATGATTACTTTTAAAGCATAAATTCGATTTAAACAATAGGTCTACATAATATTCACATATGCTGTTCATAGGGGACGTATTGTATTAGCCCTACAGTTACAGCATGAAATATTATTTAAACCTTACTATTAGAAATATTATTTAAACCTTACTATTAACATTTTTACATAACATTTATTTACTTTATCTCACAATTCTGACTTTTTTTCTCGCAAATGCAAGTTTATATCTCCTAATTCGGACTTTATAACTCGACTTAACTCAAAAATAGTGAGTTTGACAAATCTGAGGGGAAAAAAAGCCAGAAGAGCCGAGGGGAAAAGAGAGAATGACAAGTTGTTTTTCCTTATTAGAATTGTGAGATATAATCTCGGAATTGCGAGAATAAAGTCAGAATTTTGAAATATAAAATCAAATTTACCTCTTTTTATTCTTTTATTCCGTGGCTCCATAGACTGAAGCTTGAAAACTGTCATTTTCTGCCTCCATATAGGCTCCGCCCACAAAAAAAACGTCATCCCTGTTTCGGATCTGGAAGACTATCCCACTCTCTAACGTCAATTTCGTTGAATAACAGTGCTTATCGCTGGGTGACAAGCTCTTGTAATATGCGGAGAACATTTTGAAAATGACATCTCTTGTGGTCAGTCTGCACAAGATCAACAAGCGCGTTTGCTTTGCGTCCCCTTTAAATACAAGATAAGCATTCGATCTACGTCAGAGCGTCAGAGCGTCCACGAATCTTTCTGCAGCGTTGTTGGCAGGGCGGCCAGAGCGATTTTTGACGCTCTCGACGGCGGCGGTGTGAACGCACAGTGAGTCTCACGCTGAATGCGTGAGAGTTGGCAGCCCTGTACCATTCTGTGTGGAAAATATGATTATTCTGTTTTGCCCATCAAAAAACTCGTTAGACAATGTTTTTATTAGGTTGTCACAAAAAAAAAAAGAAGAAAGAAACGTTTATGGTTGCACAAAACGTTCCTAGAACATTAGGAATTAGTTCAAGTAATGGGACCCACATCCTAACGTTAGGGTATCGTTCTGTGGTTGGTACTTTTCTGCTGAGTCACGTCGTATAGACGAAGTATACTTGACGTAGGGAGGATAGAAGGGCGCGTCTCTGATTGGCTCGCCGCTTCGACACGTGAGGCGGTAACTTTCATATGTCTCAAGTGAACATCTGGAAGAGGTTACTCGCGCTGCTGTTTACTCTAGGAGTATCTCAGAGTACGACTGCAACTTCAACATGTCTTTCGTAAAAGTGGAGGAGAAAAGTGACTTTTCTTATCACAACTTGCCTTACGGAGTTTTCTCCACGCCGGATAATGTGAGTAACTTTATTCACTCCTGGGAATGAAAGTATGTTTGTCTGAACTGAATTACTCAAGTCTTGTTATGTAATAAGATCGTGTTTAGCTTTATAAAATGACTAAATGATGTTACTCAGAATATTATTACTTCCGCTGCAATTCTGTGTGGATACAAGGTTTCAAAGGTCAGAATGGACATTGAAAATCTGCCTTCATGAATTTAAAGTAAACTCTTTTATTGACAACCAAGCTTTATTGGCACCGTTTATAATACTGACAAAGCATATAGTGTTTAAAGCATTAAAGTAGTCAATATAAAGACATAAAAAGAAAAGTTTTTGGAACATGCTGGAGAACATGATCTGTCATAAAAGCAAAGGAAATCCAAAGACATTCTGAAATCCATGCAAAATGTTAAATTCAGCAAGATACTTTTTAACTTGTATACAATGTTTGGATATAACAGCCCAGGCACAGAATTGGCGTTGCCATTGGAGACCAGATTTTGGACCTCAGTGTTATCAAGCATCTTTTCAATGGACCGGCTCTTGTGCATCATCAGGATGTTTTTGAACAGGTGAGCTCCATATAGTTTTGTATTAAACATTATGGATTCTTTTGCATCCTTATGCTTTTTTTTTTCTTCTTCATTAAAGTCCACACTCAATGCTTTTTTGGCTCTGGGTTATGATGCTTGGAGGGAAGCGAGAAAGTGCCTCCAGATGCTTCTGGCTGCAGAGGAGTCCATGCTGCGTGATGATGTCAGTTTAAGAAGCCGGTAAATGTCCCTCATACAATATGGATATTTCATTTCGTTAGTGTACTTATTACTGCATAAGTATGTGCTGTATACTGCCTATATGTAGAACAGTACATATGCAACATTTTAAATAGTAGTATGCAACTATGCATTTATCATTTTTTATTCATCATTATTTATTGTTATTATTATTTATTTATTAATAATAAAATAATTAATGCAGTAATAATATTATTATTATTAGTTATTATTTTATATAATTAGTTCATTAATTTATCAATTTAAAAGAGAAAGCTGAAGGAATGTTTTAATTATTATTATTTATTAATTAATATTAATTTATTTGAAACCAGAAAGCTGCAAAAAGTTGTATTTATTTATTTATTAAAATCAGGAAGCTGAAGAAAAGTTCATTATGGCATCTTGTGTGTGTGTGTGTGTGTGTGTGTGATTTGTGATCTCCAGGGCATTTGTTCAGCAGAGTTCTGCAATGATGCATCTCCCAGCTGAGATCGGTGAGTGTGAAAGTCAAACAGATAGCCTCAAACTCCATATTTCCATATCACAGGACCATATTTCATATACAACTCATGTTTCAACTCTTTTCCTCAATATAGATTTAAAGTTAACATTGCGTTTTGCAACAGTTTAACTTCCATCATCTAATATATTTCAGAATTAAACAGTAAATGCATCTAGAATAAATGTACAGCGGGACCTTATTATTATTTCATCCATAAGGAATTGATTGGATCATGAAAAGTGGTGTTATACAGCAGAATTAAGACTGGCGGTGAAGAGGGGTCTCTGATGTCTGCCAAATGCAAAGCTGTGGCCGAGCAGGTTATTACATTTTGATGAAAGATTATAAAGACAAACATTTTTCATTGGAAGAACATGCACTGGTCAATAATACATACATCAACACTTTGAAGATGTCTTTAAAGCAGTCAGTGCTTTCTGAAATTGACTAGTATCTTTAAAAGTCGTCCTGTAGAGTACAGAACTCATGATTCTGTTTCATAAAGACCACTAGAGTGCACTGTTCACTAACTATCGCTGTCAGCCATTCAGAAACCCTCTCATGCCATGAAAGATTACAGCCTTCTCTTTGTTCTACATTATGGCCATTCTGGGTGTTGATGTTTTCCTATGTTTTTTTTCACTACAGCCCTTTTTCTCTAGTAGGGTAGCACTGATTTAAAAACAAACAAACAAACACACATTTCTATACTGCATAGACAGCCAGCTTTTATTAAAACCTCATCTTGTTTGCAGTGAATTACCTCACTAACTTATGCAGTTACTTTAGCATTTATTTTTATTTATAAATATTTCAATACTTATTTATATTTTATAATTATTTATATATTGTATAATTATTTATGATCATTATAATTATAATAATTATTGATCGGTCTTTCTAGCTCTTTAGCATGTAATTATGCATATAATTGTGTTATGAGCACACTTCATTAATAAGTAAGGACAGATAGCTGCCGGTAGAAGAAGAGTCGATAAATACAAGTTAAAAACCTTGTGATTCTTGAAGGACTGTTTCTGCTCTAAACATTTTTTTCAGGATGTGGAAAATCTGGAGACTTTTGTGAAAGGTGGTTTTCATAGTGTCTTGATGAAGGAGTTACAGGGATAGTACATCCCAAAATTCAGTTTACTCCTATACTACCAGACAAAAGTTTGGAATAATTAATTGTGAATTGAATAATTAATTTTTAAAATATTTTTGAAAGAAGTCTTTTATGCTCACCAAGGCTGCATTTATTTGATAAAAAACTAAAATATTGTTACCATTTAAAATAGCTGTTTTCTATTTGAAGATATTTTAAAATGTAATTTATTCCTGTGATGCAAAGCTGAATTTTCAGCATCATTACTCCAGTCTTCAGTGTCACACGATTCTTCAGAAATCATTCTAATATGCTGATTTGCGGCTGTTATTATCATTATTATTGATGCTAAATGATTAATAATGTGTATTTTGTTTGCTATATTTAATTAGAAAACAGTTATTTTAAATTGTAATAATATTTAACAATATGACTGTTTTTACTGTATTTGTAATCAAATAAATGCAACCTTTATGAGCAGAAGAGACTTATTTCAAAAACATAAAAATGGTAATTATTCCAAACTTTTAACTAGTAGTACTAGTGTATATATTTATTTTTATGTAAATAATTTGCTTTTTTAAAATTTTGTCTGGTTATTCCAACACTGTATTACTTTCTCTTTCCATGAAACCTCTCTTCCAGACCTCTTAAATCACTTTTAGAAACATTGCGTCAGATGTTGCATAATTTATACCAAATGTCATGAGATATCAGCTGTCACATGACCAATTAAAAACTGAAAATTACGATTGAGATTTGAGGGCAACCGCGGAGGTGGCGGTTATCGGTGAATAACTCAAATAAATGGAAGTTTCAGTCATAAATGTATAATTAATTTTCTCACACGAAGCGAGAGGATTAGTTACTGATGACAGAACTTTCATTTTTGGTTGAGATGTTTCTTTAAATGTAGTGCACCAGAAACAGAACTGAATAAACCTGAGCAGAAGTCTGACACAGAGGGTTAAGACAAATTGTGGTTTTTGACATGTGTTTACTCCTCATTAAACCCCCCTGTTTTTTTCCATCATCTTTTATTCTCCCTTCTCTGCAACAGGCGACTACACAGACTTTTACTCATCGAGAGATCATGCCACCAACGTTGGAATAATGTTCCGTGGAAAAGAAAATGCCTTGATGCCCAACTGGTACGTGACAGCCTATTAATATTCCTCACCCTCTTAAATACTAACATCCGAAGCAAGCGTGCAGCCGAAACACACCATCACCGGCTCCTGTGCTGACTTCATATTTCACTCATCTTTTGAGTTACTAACCATATACGTACGAGTTTTAAAGACCCAGCAAAGTTCCTGTAAGTTATTCCCATAAACACTCGCTTTATTCTTTCCCATCATACGCCTGTCAGGCTAAATAATGCACCTGCGCATTTTCCAGCTCGCTGTGAAAAATGTCTTTTAGCAATAACTCTTCCCTCCGAAACAGAACTGTATTTCTTGTCACATTTTCACTTACAAGGCCCAGAGAGGGAGTCATTCGCCCGGAGACAGAGCTAAGGAAGAGGGAAGTTTTCTGAAATTTAATTTCGGCAGCTCGCCTACCTGAAGTTCCCCTCGGCTCAGTCAATCTGTCAGCGGGCCTTTCCAACCGCGTGACACTTCTTCAGGAAAGAATGAGAATTAGTCTGGAGGAAAATCTATAGTTGATTTACATTGGGCTTGAAGCCGCGGGCCTGAGCTGGGCTTTTGAAGTCAGGGTGATTTCTGGAGTAGGATTTGAAGTGTAGTTCACCCAGAAGTGTAAATTCTGTCAATATTTACTCTGTCGCTTCAAACCTGCATGCTGTTATTTTTTTTCTGTGAAACACATTTTTGAAGAGTCTTTTTACTTTTTGCTCTTTTCTCTACAAAGAATTTCAACTGAAGTGAAAGAGTTAAGTCGAGGAAGATATAGTGAAATTAACTTTCAATTACTACTAAAACCATATACACGTTAATTTGGAATGATCATGCATAAAAACGTCTTAAATTGAAGTACTATTCTAGCCAGAAGTACTTTAAAAAACAAGGACAACGATTTACATTTACCTCCATTAAAAGCGTATCTGAAATAATATTGTGTAAAGAAATGGCATCAGAGTGAATAGGTAGAGAACCAATGTTTTGTTTTGTTTTTTAATGTGATAAATGCTTAATATTTTTATTCCTCTGTTATAAATAGTTATAGAGTTTTATGTGGAAGCCTAAATGCATAATATTAAGGTAATCAATGTGCATTTACTCTAAACATTAAGTGGAATTCATTTATATATTCATTTGTTTTCTTTCATTGTTTGTTTCTTTATATATATATATATATATATATATATATATCCAAATTAAAAGTTTTTGTTTATATAATATATGTGTGTGTACTGTGTATATCTATTTTTAAAGACACACACATACAGTATATATTTAGAAAATGTTTATATGTATTTACATGTATTTATCATATAATTTATATTAAATATAAATATACTTAATATAGGAACATAACATATTTTTCTAAAATATATACATGCATGAGTGTGTATTTATATATACATAATAAATACACACAGCACACACACATATATTATGTACACAAAAACTTTTATTTTGGATGCAATTTATCTCGATTAATCGTTGCCCAGCATGTGTGTGTGTGTGTGTGAAGAATGAGATTTAAGAGTGAAGAGAGATTCACTTTTTTTTCACAGATTTCACAGATTTTTTTCTCTGATATATTTATTAAATCTGCTATATGTATTATGTATAACCATAAATGCAGCTAAATCTTACAACATTTCAATGCTTTTCCATTAAAGCCAATATTTGTTGTTTACTGTTTTTCTTAATATCTTCCTTTAAGTTGTGGAGAACAAAGAAAGTCATTCAGGTTTGGGTTGGGACAACATGAGGAGGAGTAAATGACGACAGAAATGCCATTTATGGATCTCTTAAAGGATGCAAAATTCACCCAGAAGATAAAAAGTCCCCCATATAAAGCACTGCTGGAAAGTTATGATGTGTTGTGGTAAAGGGAATGATATATTATCCTGTCCTGTAGGCTGCGACTGCCGGTGGGGTATCATGGGAGAGCTTCATCTGTGGTCGTCTCTGGAACACCAATCAGAAGACCTCGAGGACAGATGAGACCAGACGCAGGTAAACAAAACGTGGTGGATAAACCACAGACTCATCAACACAAGAAGCTCTTCTGCTGTAAATTTAGAATGTATAAAACTAGAAATAAACTGTATTGTTTCTGTTTGATTGTGCCTAAAGGAATAGTTTACCCAAAAATGAAAATTTGCTAAAAATGTACTCACCATCAAGCCATCCAAGATGTAGATGAGTTTGTTTCTTCATCAGATTTGGAGAAATGTTGCATTACATCACTTGCTCACCAATGGATGCTCTGCAGTGAATGGGTGCCGTCAGAATGAGAGTCCAAACAGCTGATAAAAATATCACAGTAACACACAAGTAATCCACACCACTCCAGTACATCAGTTAACATCTTGTCAAATGAAAAGCTGCATGTCTTTAACTTCAAATTGTTGTTTTCAGCTAAAATAGTCCCCTATCCAAAATCTTGCTTTCGCCAGTGAAAAAATCATCTTGTCTGAATCAGGAGAGAAATCTGCACAGATCAAGCACTGATTACAAGCAAAAACAGTCCAAAACAATTCTAAACAATTTTGAGTGGATATTGATGTGAGAAAAGAACAGGGAATTTTCACTGGGGGAAGCATTGTTATGGATTATGGACTCATATTTTGGCCAGAAGCAACGGTTTAACACAGTTTCACCCAATCTCATTACGATTTTCTCTGAAAACAGCCGAGATCCTGGAGGCGTGCCGTGGGCGGAGCTAAAGAGTGACGAGCACTTAAGCGCAGATTGCCAACAAAACGCAGAAAGATGCAGTTTCACTTACTGCCTCAGTTTGCGAATCATGACCGGGATCTTTTATAGCTGGGACTGCTCCATCTTTCAGTATCAAACGATGTGCAAATCCAGCGCCACACTGGGCCTTGTTTATAATATTTTCGTCAACAAGCACACTTGCAAAACTCTGTTGCTGCCCCGGAAAAACAAACTGCATCCACTGTTTACATAACACTGTTTACGTAACAAGGAGTTCCACCCTTCGTGACGTCATGCTCAAAAAAAAAACTTTCTAAAACTTATACAAAACCGTTGGCACAGAAAAACTCTGTTCTGCATCCAAATCGTTTTTTTTTTTTTCAACTTTGGCCATGTTTAGCATGAGAATCCAACTCTTTAAAGGTGGGGTAAGTGATTTCTGGTAGCCAATGTTGATATTTCAAATCACCAAAACAAACACGCCCCTACCCCAAAAGGGTCTCGGCCCTATTTTGATAGCTCTGCCCCACACATACGTACGCAACCCAGGCAACGATTAGTTCTACAAGCGAACATGACACACAAGCATATTCAAGCAAAAGCCAGCATATATTCTGTGAAACAAAGCAAAAACAATGTTACTCACCTATCGAGAAGAAACAAAGCAACCTCAGCGTCCGATCGCAGGCCTTCCCGCTCCTTGAGTTCTCTCCAGCACTGGAAAGCTGATCCGATATTTACACGGGTCCTACTTCTTGCCTTATCGTAAGCCTTCTTTTGTTCCGCAGACGTTTTCCTCTTTTGTTTTTTATCCGCCATCTCTATCTTTCTGTCGCTCGGCTCGATAATGTCCGACCTGTGCACTGAACGCTCTCTCCTCCACATCATGAGTAGACACGCCCCTTACTGCTGATTGGCTACAAGTTTGTTTTGGTACTCGGCCCGACTCGTTTTCTAAAGCGTTTTTGAAAAAATACATACCCCACCTTTAACAGTGTAAATAACTCAACATGCATGAAATAGCATTAGACTCCCCCTTTAAAGTTAAAATGTTTGTTTCTTACAAACAAGCAGCTTTTCACTTCACAAGATGTTAACTGATGGACTGGAGAGATGTGGATTATTGTGATGTTTTTATCAACCGTTTGGACTCTCATTCTGACGGCACCCATTCACTGCAGAGGATCCATTAGTGTAATGTACTAAATTTATTCAAATCCGGTGAAGAAACAAACTCATTTACATCTTGGATGAACTGAGGGTGAGTAAACTTTCAGCAATTGTTTTTATGTGAACTATTCCTTTAATTGACAACAAAATGTTCATAATTCAAAAAAATATATAATTTGAAGTATGCTAATACTTCAAATGAAGTATAAATATGTTTATATAGTGTATATATTTATAAATATTTATTTAAATGTATGTAGTTTGAAGTTTATTTTAGCAGTTAAGTGCACATTGCAGTGTTCTCTGTGTGAATAACGTGTTGTGCATTTGCATATGGCGCAGTCAGCACATTGACAAAAAAACCCCAATATGTGCATTTGCTTATTTTGCGTCATAGACATCATAGCAGTGGCAGGCTGATTAATGGCATCATGTTTCATGAAAAACCTCCATGTGGCTTGGAATGATGAGGCTGTTATGATATTTTCCCATACGTTAAATGATTGCTTTCACTGGTCAGCAAACCCACACCGTTCATTATTACAGCCTCACTTGAGAACTGATCTGACACATGTTTAAGTGGGGACTATAAATATTATGCAAATTCAGCCTGTAATGAACTCTGCTGCGAAATCCATCAAAACAGCTGTAAATCTGTGTTTGTTTCATAACTATATTTCTTTCAGCTCAACCGTCCATCTTTGGACCTAGCAAGCAGCTGGATATAGAGTTAGAGATGGTGAGTTAATGTGTTATGTGATGCAGTTCATTAGTTTATTAGTTGAGCATGTTATTGTGATTTGTTGCTGATTCACTCCTGTGCAGCAATGATGTAAGGAACTAAAGACTTATAGATCTCAGTCCTTCCCCGTTGTTCCCATAAACAAGGCACTCAGGAGAATGGCTTTACAAGAAATGTACTTTCAGTGGAAATGTTTCCAAAATTGCACTCAATTTGTCACTTTCTGCTTGCAGTAATGCAGCATTTTTCTGTTGCCATTTCTATGATCAAGGTTAGAGCTAAGCGCTAAATCTCAATATCTCATATATATATATATTGTACTCGTTAAAATGCCCCGATACCAAACTCCGATACCACACGGACACAGCATGTGCTAAGTGCCATATTCAGACAATGAAACACCGACAGCAGAATGGAGTTATTAGAGATTAAGGATGTCTAAGAAGTATATGTATGCAATGAATATAATGTTAAACATTCAGTATTGACTGTATAGCTGATGTGCGCGAGCTGATAAGCAAAGCACGCTGAGTGGATTGAGCGCGCGGCGGCGCAGATGCGCGAGCTTGTCGAGTGAATATACCTTTCTCACAGACATCACTGGAAAGTTTGAAGTTCGGTCGGATACGTCAAAAACAAGTAAGTAAAACAATGCATGCGGCGCGATGCAACGCAACGCGTAAAAAGACAGTATAAGTCATTAAAATCCACAATTATGTCCCCACTGGATGCAACGAATGCCTCGTTTATAATGGGTTTTAATGTTTTTGAATCATCGCTCCGGCCTGACAGGGCATCATCACAATATGGTAATATATATATTGTTTGTTTTTTCATTTTTTACTTCAAACAGATGAACAGATCATTTCAAGCCAAACAGCCTTTTTAGTGAATGCTGAAATTCAAAATGATTAATTAAACACTTAATCTAATTCAAACAATTTTGTAAAATCAGTAAAACTCCAGTTAAAATTTGTTCACTAAACATTTAACACTTATTTGATAAATATTTAATAATTTTAATTAATATGCAACCATAAAACAATAAAAAATATGCTTTTAGATGCATCAAGCCAGCTTTGTTGTTTTTCCCTATCACTTTTTCCTCCATGAATATAGTGTATAGTGGCTTTGAAATAACCAAAATGTATTAATGTAATTTATTTGTCACTTTCTCTCTGCAACTGTAAAAGCAATCAGAAAAACCATTTAGGCTTAATGTAATGAACTTATGAGTGGTGCGAGGCTCTCTGTTATTTACTCATGCATTTATGTGCTACTTGGATAACAATGTTGTTAGGCAAGGTGCCACAGAGATTAAATAATACTTGCACTAGCATTCTGTTTGCTTATACAGATGCTTGTCTCAAAATATGGTGCAATATTCTAAACATAGAAATTAGGATGATATACTGTTATTACATATTGAATATGATATTTGTCTTTCAGGCGTTCTTCGTGGGAAAAGGGAACAAACTTGGAGAGCCCATCCCAGTGGAGAAGGCTCACGAGCACATCTTTGGCATGGTGCTTATGAACGACTGGAGTGGTGAGAGCTAACTTTTGCAATGCATGTTCTTCAAAATCAACTTATAAGATGTTATATAAGCTTATATAAGCTATTTGCTGCAAAACAAGTGTGAAAAATGTGACCCTGGACCACAAAACCAGTCATAAGGGTAAATTTTTCGAAATAGAGATTTATACATCATCTGAAAGCTGAATAAATAAGCTTTCCATTGATGTATGGTTTGTTAGGATAGGACAATATTTGGGCGAGATACAACTATTGAAAAATCTGGAATCTGAGGGTGCAAAAAAATCTAAATAGTGAGAAAATCGCCTTTAAAGCTGTCCAAATGAAGTTCTTAGCAATGCATAATGCTAATCAAAAATTAAGTTTTAACATATTTACGGTATAGGAAATTTACAAAATATCTTCATGGAACATGATCTTTACTTAATATCCTAATGATTTTTGGCATAAAAGAAAAATCAATAATTTTGACCCATACAATGTATTTTTGACTATTGCTACAAATATACCCCAGCGACTTAAAGGGATAGTTCACCCAAAAATGAAAATTATGTCATCATTTACTCACCCTCATGTCGTTCCAAACCTGTATGAGTTGCTTTCTTATGTTGAACATAAAAGAAGATATTTTGAAGACTACTGGTAATTAAATTGGTGGTTGCCATTGACTTCCATAGTATTTCTTTTCCTACTATGGAAGTCAATGGCAACCACCAACTGTTTGATTACCAACAATCTTCAAAATATCTTCTTTTATGTTCAACATAAGAAAGCAACTCATACAGGTTTGGAACGACATGAGGGTGAGTAAATGATGACAGAATTTTCATTTTTGGGTGAACTATCCCTTTAAGACTGATTTTGTGCTCCAGGGTCACAACTAGCAAATGAGATTTGAGAGGGGAAGAAAAATGGGTTTGAGTTCCATACAATAGAATTATCATGTATCTATACTGGTATGAAGGACTTTTGTAAAGAAGTTCATATGTCATTAAACCATATTAAGTACTTTACATTTCAAATACACTGCATTTAACACCACCCATTTTTGCTTTAAAAAAAAAAAAAAATCTGCTTTTCATTTGTCTTGTCGTCTATGAACAAAAACAGTGAAACATTAATATACTGTAAGTCTCGGTTTACAAATCATGCCACAACTTGGCTTCACTTGAGAGAATTTGAATCATATCTTGCAAGGTTTTTTCAACTGTTCAGAGAAGCCTGGCGCTGTGAGTCTGACGTGGCGTGATTTAGCAGTGTTTCCCGGTCAGGCAAGTGTGCCATTTCTGAGCAACAACCGCTGTTAATTCTTTTATTATTCATCTGTCTCTTTTTAAACCTACAATGTCTCCTTCTTGAGCACACTAAACACATTGCATTTTTATGAGCCGTTGAGCGGACTCTGGAAATGACAAACACTTTTAGGGCGAGGAGGCAGAGGGTGACGCTTGGTGAAGTGTGCATGCCAAGCTACATCAGTTTACACAGCATCTGCTTAGCTGTTCAGTTGCCTTTGACAGAATGCTGTGTTTTTGTAGCAGAGTGAGTAAAACACAAGTATTTTGACTTGTAATGGTTTGTGCCAATCGAAAAATGTAGTCTGTGCAGTGAAATATTGGCTGACATCAGTAAGAAACATAAAAATTCAAGAGATGTTTGGAAACCAATATTGTTTCATCAGAATTGTTGCAAATGAGTTCATTTACTTGTGTACTTTTGTATGTTGTTTTTTTTTTTTTTACATAAATGCATGGGCATTATTTTTAACATGCATTACTGTATTGCTCTGCTTTGCTGCATAATTTTGAAAATGCAAAGAAAATGTACATAATATATGTGACCCTGGAGTAGGGCTGTGCGATTTGGGGGAAAATATCAAATTGCGATTGCGATTTGATTTGCGATTTTAAATTTGCAAAGTCAAGCTTCAGCTCAATATTGTCAATAATGTGCAGCACAGTATGGGTATCATTACCCTGCTGAAAAAAACAATAGAAACCATCACAGAAATTCTTATAGTTTCCATTAAACCATCCTGGAGCACAAAACTAGTCTTAAGTCGCTGGGGTATATTCGTAGCAATAGCCAAAAATACATTGTATGGGTCAAAATTATCGATTTTTCTTTTATGCCAAAAATCATTAGGATATTAAGATCATGTTCCATGAAGATATTTTGTAAATTTCCTACTGTAAATATATTAAAATGTAATTTTTGATTAGTAATATGCATTGCTAACAACTTCATTTGGGCAGATTTAAAGGTGATTTTCTCAATATTTTGATTTTTTTGCACCCTCAGATTCCAGATGTTCAAATAGTTGTATCTCGGCCAAATATTGTCCTATCATAACAAACCATACATCAATGGAAAGCTTATTTATTCAGCTTTCAGATGATGTATAAATCTCAATTTCGAAAAATTGACCCTTATGACTGGTTTTGTGGTCCAGGGTCACATATTAAAAACTTAATTCAATGCCAAAATGCATTAATGAGTTCTAAATAAAATTTGTATTTGTCATTTAAAATCACTATTTGAAATGTAAAAATGCCCAATATATTTTTATTTACTTTTGTAGTTTTATGTGTTTTATATTTGCCATTATTTTGCATTTGCATTACTGTCTTGCTTTGCTGCAAAACTTAGTGAACTACATTGCATTGTATGTGTGACAGAAAAAAATGATAGAAATATTATATAATATATTAAACATTTTTCATCACTTGTTCAAATACTAAAATGCATCACTAAGTATTACAAAATGCATCACTAAGCAATTTAAATATGTACTATTTTTCCCAATATTTTTGTGTATTTATTTGCTTTTGTATTTCTATGCATTTTATATTTGCCATTATTTTGGACTTGCATTTGTGTGTTTATTTCAATGACAGACTGTCTCATGAATGCTTATGGCTTTTGTTAATGCCACTTCCTTCCAGATTTTACTTTAAATCCAGATTTTACAATTTAAATTGTTTTCTTCCTTGCTTTTCTTTAGAAGACCTCTCTTTCTCCTCCAAAGTTCCTTCCTCACCAGAAGCGAGTCCCAGTTCTCATTTGAAACACATTCCTCAGAAATGCTGCATGTCTTCTAGCGAGAGTCTGTCAGAATTATGCAGAGGGTAGATATCTGTATGTTATACGAGTACAGCTCCAGAATATCTTGTGCTGTTTGGAGCAGATACTAGAAACTGTCTGCGTTCATGCAGAGAGATGACGACTTGAGGATGTGTATTGGCGTCTCTTTGGCATCTGTTCTGCGTAATGCTGCGAGAAATACTCATATGCATCAGTCTGGATGGGATTTCTAGATATATGAATGGATTTAAAACACAATGAATAAATAAAGACATGAGACGGCTAAAGAATATCAATGCTGTGAGGGTGCAGACTTTATGAAAGCTTGCGGTTTCAAATTCAATAATCTCGCCTTAATGTGACCGGATTTATTTGTCTGGACAAAAGCTTTATAGGTCTTATTTTGCCAGCGCATTTTGGTTTGGAAAATTGAATTATATTGCACTGTAACGTTTTATGGTGAAGTGTGGGAATTTACACTGCAGCAAATTATTCCTTAAATGAATCAAATCTTGCACTGTTTCAAAACCAAGTGAACACATAGTCAGCATTGTAAGGGGTCATATGCACATTTCCACTGCACAGGCTGATCCTAGATGTTCAAAGATACCTTCTTTGGTCAAAATCTAAGGTAGCAGTGCATGTGTGACATAACAAAGTGAGAGAACTGTTATATAATATAGTAAAAATACAATGAATTTATTACCAAAATGCATTGGTAAAATGCATTGTTTTTTTTAAATGTATTATTTGGCCAATATCTGTGTGTGTTTGTTAATGCTTTTTGAAGTATTCAAATATTGTGTTGTTAAAATTAAGTTCTATCTATGTAGACATCTAGGCCGCTCACTAGAATTTGGAACACAGCCTGTTTGTGCCTGAGTAGTGATGTATGCAATGAATAACTGCACGTTTAATTTGAAGAAACTAATTGATTTTAGTTAAAGAAGATGAAATAGCACAGGTAGTGATCCATCCTGTCCCAGATTCAGGCAAGCAGCAGAAGAGATAAAGTTTAAAGAGAGTTTAAATGCATCTAGTTGTTTAGGACTCATGCATTTAAGCTGTTTTCAGCAGGGCAAATGTTTTAAAGAAAAAAGCCCCTGCAAAACGCACTGCCACAATGCAAATGCATGACTTATACATTGTCTTTCTTTTTCTCTTTTATGTTGCAGCTCGGGATATCCAGGCTTGGGAGTATGTTCCATTAGGTCCATTCCTGGGCAAGAATTTTGGGACCACTATCTCGCCCTGGGTCGTTCCAATGGAAGCACTGATGCCCTTTGTTGAGCCCAACCCGCTCCAGGTAAATTGGGTCGATTGTAAGTGGAAGAGTGTGAATATTTTGGGAATGGGATGACACTATAAATTCACACAGTCGTTTGTTACTGCATTCCTAAAAATGTGTT
Organism: Sinocyclocheilus rhinocerous; assembly: GCF_001515625.1. Taxonomy (NCBI): domain Eukaryota; kingdom Metazoa; phylum Chordata; class Actinopteri; order Cypriniformes; family Cyprinidae; genus Sinocyclocheilus; species Sinocyclocheilus rhinocerous. The sequence continues at coordinate 1,756,328 of NW_015632455.1, forward strand.
AAAAATAACTGCATGAACAGTACATTTCCATTTGCTTTTTTTCTGTGTATCAGTATCAGCTTATATTGGATGTTTTCGAGTTTCCTGTTTATTTTAAGATCATACTCTAGCACTACATTACTGTATGTGATGCCTTTCAACCTCTATATGCTGTTTGAGAAGACTTCATTTCTCAGGTTTTGGCCTTTTGAACTTTATATATTTGGTGGGACTTTCACTTATTTTAGGATCATACTCTAGCATTTCACAGGGACAGATTATGGTAGATTATTGAATGCTTTGAGAGCGCCTTCTCTTTAAATGCACAAGACAAATATTTTTTCCATATATAATTTTATTGGCCATAACATGAATATTAATATTAATATTATAATTAATGAAGAATATTAATTCTCAGCTCATTGGGACTCTGCAATATTAGTGCATCTCTAATTTGACATACACTACAGTTTGGGGTTAGTGTTTTTTTTTTTTTTTAAATAATACTTTTATTTTCTAAAGATGCATTAAATTGATCAAAAATTAGAATAAAGACTTTTGTTACAAAAAAAATATATTTCATATAAATGCTGTTCTTTTGAACATTCTATTGAGAGAATCCTGAAAAAAAAAATATATGAAGCAGCACAACTGCTTTCAATATTGATGATAATAATAATAAATGTTTCTTAAGCAGCAAATCGGCATATTAGAATGGGTTCTGAAGGATCATGTGACACTGAAGACTGGCTGTTATTACTGAAAACAGTTATTTGAAATTTTAATAATATTTAACAATTTTCCAGTTTTACTGTGGTGTTGATCAAATAAATGCAGCCTAAACATTTCATAAACATTAGAAAAAAATCTTACCAACCCCAAACCTTTGAATGGAAGTATATAGTATCAGTATAGTATCTCCTATATACTAGTATCTCCTATGTATCAGTATAGTATCCCCCCCCCCCAAAAAAAAACATGCTGTCTACTACATATATAGGCAGCATCCGTACTGAAATGAAACCTTGTAAGTGAATGATTTGGATCTCTACACAGGCAGCAGCTCCATGTATCACACAAATAGCCTTTCTTCATGCTAAATGGATGGGTGCCTTTAGAAGGCAACATAATCATGCCTACCTTTGGTAGAAGCTCTTTGGTGCCTTTAAAACGCTGCCTCCATAGGCTTTGGACAAAGTATCCGATTAGCACCTCAGGAGCGGCCATTGCAGACTCATTATCTTTAAAAATGATGGTCAGAGTGTGAATTTATTCAACTTCACAGTCCCGTTACAGCTCTGTGGAACGGACTCTTCATCATCACAGACGGCAGAGTGCAGACTTTGCATATAAGCGGGAAATGAGACGTGCTAAAGGCTGTTCTTTGAGTTAATGCTTTCCTCTTTCTCTACAGCAGTCAGCCACTGTGAGCGAATGAGGCAAAAACACATCTTTATTCTCTTTTACGCATTCATTTGTTGGATCAGTGATTCTCAATTGGTGGTTTGTTGCCCAAAAATGGGCCGCAGGACTGTTCTGATGCTTCAATGCTAATGTAGTTTTCTTTTATTATTTTCAGGAGTTCTTGGATTTTTTTTTAAAAGCAAATATATATTGATTGTAATACATATTGTGCATTTGACAAAAAAAATGGAATCTGACGTTTTAAAAATATTTGAAAATGTTTAAATCAGTGTTATTTTAAAGTAATTGAGATAGTATTATAGTTTTTATTAATCATTTTTGAATCAGTTTTTGTATTTTCCATTGTTGTATTAATTTTAGTCAAAGTTTTAGTAATTTTGTTTTGTGTTTTTGTTTAGTATTTTTGTTTTTGTAGTTTTCAATTTTTTTAATTTCAGTTTTAATTATTTTAGTACATTAATTTAAACTAAACTAAACTAAAAATGAGAAATATTGCCTTGGCAGCAAGCTAAAATAAATATTTCTTTTTAATATTTAATATA
>NW_015632455.1:1758283-1775933 GCF_001515625.1 Sinocyclocheilus rhinocerous
ATATATATATATATATATATATATACACACACACACACACACACACACACACACAGGTGCATCTAAAAAAAATTAGAATATCGTGAAAAAGTTAATTTCTTTGGTAACTTATTTCAAAAAGTGCAACTTTCATATATTCTAGATTCATTACATGTAAAGTAAAACATTTCAAAAGTTTTTTTTGTTTTGTTTTAATTTTGATGATTAGAGCTTACAGTTCATGAATGTCAAAAATCCAGTATCTCGAAATATTAGAATATTTACATTTGAGTTTCATTAAAGGACCATCCCTACAGTATAAATTCCGGGTATCTCTTGTTCTTTGAAACCACAATAATGGGGACTATAATAATAATAAGACTGCTGACTTGGAAATGGTCCAGAAGACGATCATTGACACCCTCCACAAAGAGGGTAAGTCACAGAAGGTCATTACTGAAAGGGGTGGCTGTTCACAGAGTGCTGTATCAAAGCATATTAAAAGCAAAGTTGACTGGAAGGAAGAAATTGGGTAGGAAAAGGTGCACAAGCAACAGGAGACTGGAGAGGCACAGAATCCAAGCTGCCTGCTTGAAGGTGTGAAGTTTCTGAAGTCAGTGATGATTTGGGGTGCCGTGACGTCTGCTGGTGTTGGTCCATTGTGTTTTGTCAAGTCCAAAGTCAATGCAGCCGTCTACCAGGAGATTTTGTAAATTGATTCAGTAAATAAATATAATTACAATTATATTTCATCTTTAAATATTACATTTTTCACAAATTTTTTTTTTTTAATGTTAGAAATTTTTTTGTTTTTACTTTTTTTTAGTCTATATAGTATTTACTTCTTTTTTTTTTTTCTTTTTTTTTTTTTAGAAAATGAGAAACACTGAGAAATAAATAAACAAAACGTTGTCTTGGCAACTTGCTGAAATAAGTATATTTTATATTATTTCAAGTAATTATTTTTTTTAAAGTTTTAGTTAACTATAATAACCCTGATACAGAGCAGCAACAAATATATAACAAAATATTTTAAGAGCCATCAAAATAAATATTGTGCATAGGTAAAACTGTTTTTTTTTTAATTTACTTGTTTATTTTTTGTCAGATGCACATCTACATTTGAATGGCTTTTTGACCTGCATGGATAACTATGTAGCTCCAGCATCTCATACCAGAAGCTATCTGGACTATGTGAACCTGACAAACCATGACCTCTTGATGCAAATATTCAGAGTTCAGATGTGCCTTTCTGCACAAGAGAAGACTTGATTTTCAGGCTTTGGCTGAGATGTGCACTTAATGTCTGGTGAGGTTTTCCTAATGTTATTTTATTGTCATTTCAGGATCCTGTGCCTCTTCCATACTTACGTCACGATGAGCCCTACACGTTCAACATCAACCTGTTTGTCGCTGTGAAAGGTGTGTGTCAGTATTTGTAACATCTGTCTGTCATTATGCATACGCTGCATGTTAAAGCACTGAGTCTTGTTTTCTTCTCGTTTGTTTCTCATCTGTCCAGGTGAGGGGATGCGAGAGGCCGCCACCATTTGCAAGTCCAATTTTAAGGTAAGAGAGAGATTTGCATTTGTTTTGCATTGGCACACTGCTGTTTCAGAAATAACTCATACTGACAACTTACTGTACCCATTTGATTATACATCTGGAAAAACTCCAGCATGAACCAGATATGAAGCAGAAAAGATTAAAAAAAAAGAAATCTATGATTGCATAGAGGCAATGATAAACATTCTCTACACAATTATGCAGAATTGCTGGCCAAAATATTGTAAGTGTTTGGTCACACTGGGACAAGAAACAACAAAATACTGACAATTTGGGGCAAATAAAAATGTAAAAATATTTTCTGATTACACTTTGAACCTAATAGAGATTATTTTATCCCCACTGGAATTGTTTTGTGCTGTTTTCTGTGCATAAATACACACTCTTGCTGTTTATATGTGGTCTGTTTGCCTCGTCGCAAATTGCCCCGTGCAAGTTTAGATTTGCAACTTCACGCCATTACCTAATTTGCATAATTCCATTAGTGAATCGGGCACTAAAACAACACAGACTGTGCAGAGCAAATAAACAAAGCTATTCATTCTTAGTGAAACTCCCCTCCGTCTCTGTGTTGGGCTCCTTGTGTTATCGGTTCTGGGAGAAACTCATTCCATTTCCAGCCTTTCTGTATCGTCACATGCAGAGAAAGCCATTTTCTCATTTAGTAACAGACAGCAGGCATGTGTAACGTGTTGTGTGTCTTCTCAGTACATGTACTGGTCCATGAAACAGCAGCTGGCACACCACACAGTCAACGGCTGCAACGTCAGACCGGCAGACCTGCTGGCATCAGGCACCATCAGCGGACCGGTGTGTGAGAGAGAGAGAATATGTTAAAGAAGCCTTGCTCAAGGGCACCTCAGTTGTGGTATTGAAGGTGAGAGAGAGCGCTGTACATTCACTCCCCCCACCTACAATCCCTGCCGGTTCGAGACTCGAACCCGCAACCTATGAGTTACGAGTCCGACTCTCTAACCATTAGGCCATGACTTCCCCAGTAATATACACAGTATACACACATATGCAAACAAAAACTTTTATTTTGGATTGCGATTAATCGTTTGACAGCACTAATATATATGGAAGACATTTATATTTTGATATTATTGTTATTAGTAAAGATTAAAAAAATTAGGTAAATAAACTGGAAGACACATTTAGAAGACTTAAATTATTCATTTCAACTACAATCAATAAGATTAATAATAATCATAAAATATTGCAAATAATTAAGAAATGTTTGTCTTCTGTAAAAAAAAAAAACAATTAATTAAGAAAATAACATTTACAATTTTATGTTATCTGTTAAATTCTGTAAATGATATAATAATTAACTGTATTAAATTGTAATTATTAATTATAAAAATATAAATAGTTAATTTAGGTAAATACACTGGAGCACACATTTATATTTTAACATTATTTCAATCAGTTAAATTCAGTAAATAATATAAAAATTAACTTGAATTATTACATTTAACTATAATTAATAATATTTTTAAAAAGCAAGTAAATACATTTATTTTTATTTCATTTCAATCTGTTAAATTCTGTAAATTCACTTTAATTATTAATTGTAAAAAAAAAAAAAAAATTCTAATAATTATTTTAAATAAATGCACTGGAAGACATATTTACATTTTTATATAATTTCAATCAGTTAAATTGAGTAAATAATATAGTAATTACCATTATTCATTTTAACGATAATTACTAATAAAAAAAATATATATTTATTAAGAAATGTTTTTGTCATATTTACCTGAAAAAGCACATTTCTCAAACATTTCTCTGTATAGAGCTGTATTAAATGTGACCCTGGACCACAAAACCACTGGACCAATCTGAAAGCTGAATAAATAAGATTTTCATTGATGTATGGTTTGTTAGGATAAGACAACATTTGGCCGAGATACAACTATTGAAAAATCTGGAATCTGAGGGTGCAAAAAAATCAAAATATTGAGAAAATCGCCTTTAAAGCTGTCCGAATGAAGTTCTTAGCAATGCATATTACTAATCAGAAATTAAGTTTTGATATATTTACGCTAGGAAATTTACAAAATATCTTCATGGAACATGATCTTTACTTAATATCCTAATGATTTTTGGCATAAAAGAAAAATGGATAATTTTGACCCATACAATGTATTTTTGGCTATTGCTACAAATATACCCCAGCGACTTAAGACTGCTTTTGTGCTCCAGGGTCACAAATAGTTCTGACTCTGTATTTGTGTGCATGAAGGATCCTGAGAGTTTCGGCTCTATGCTGGAGCTCTCATGGAGGGGATCCAAGAATATTGACCTCGGCGATGGAGAGACAAGGACCTTCCTGAAGGACGGGGACGAGGTCACGCTCTCAGGTGGGCCTCTAGAGTCTGTGTGTGCTTGTTTAATGTTGCGGAGATGTGTGTTGATGGAAATGTGATCTCTGTGATAAGGGTTATGGTCTCTCTCTGTGCAGGTTATTGTGAGGGCAGGGGCTATAGAGTGGGGTTCGGTCTGTGTGAGGGGAAGATCCTTCCTGCCCTGCAACAGTGACACACATCTCTGTCTGTCTCTCCTTCCCTCCTGTAAGCCAGACACAACAGCCATGAACAAATACAGTATTATTCATGTTCTAATATTCACAGCCTGTTTAAACCTGTTTAGAGGTCTTTTTAAAATAACTTGAAACACTTTTTACGTTCATAATCTGGCGCATTTCTGGATATTCAATAAGAAATAATGTGGGGTGGAACCTGATTTTATCCATCTGGATTGATCGGATTGTCATTAAAATATCATTAAATATGAAGGAAAATGTAAAAGAACGTGTTTCTTTAGATAACCTTTGTGATCTTAAGAAAATATGTAGGTAAAATAGTAATGCATCATTATGGGCCTCCATATGCTTAAAAACGGTCATTAATTTCTGCAATTGAACTAGTTTTTGCAGAAATTACACACTTGAATTGCTTTGTCATTCTGTGTTACTGAAAAATAATTCAATAAAGTTACTCATTGCTTTTAAACAGTTTTAAGTCATGCTTTAAAAAAAAAAACGTTTTTATTTCATTATTTTATTTTATTTTATTATCATTTTTTTATGTCCATAAAATGTTTGGCCATTGCATGTTGCTGAGTTAATAATGCGATATGATAAAACTGCATACCACCACAAAGATTGGGTAAAATAGTACATTTCTAATTATTAATCATTTTTGCTTTTCAGTATTGATTGAATGAATATATTTATAAGAATTTCTCTCACTTCATCTTGGATGGATTTATTTTCATGTACGTTTATGTGACGAGTGGGGGCGGGGCCGAGAGCCGTGGGTACGGAGCGAGGCCAGTGGAGTAATTGATAATGAGCGACACCTGCACCACTCACCGGTCTCGAGTCTCACGGAGGAGCTCCGGAAGGATAAAGGAGGAGTCACGACCGTGTTGGACGAGAGAGGACCAGGCCTGGAGTTTATTTTGTGTTTTGTGTGCGGCAGACGTCCGCGAGGGGCTGCCGCTTTACTTTCATTTTGTGTTTGTTTATTTTATTAAAATCTTTAATGTTCGCCGGTTCCCGCCTCCTTCTTCCCATGACTACGAACTTTGTTACAGTTTATAATGCAATTTGTATTTTTTTTAAATTTTATTTGCACATTTAACATTTTACCAACATGTTTTTTTCCCCGGACACATTAGTACTACTGTTTTATTCTGCATGTTGTGGTACTACTTGGATTTTGTTTTATTTTATTTTGCTACCATGGTGTTTTAATACCTTTTTTAGTTTTTTTGTGTTTTTTGTTTGTTTTATTTATTTAGTTTTATTTTATTTTGCTACCATGCTACCATGGTGTTTTAAAACCTTTTTTGTGTTTTTATTTTATTTTGCTACCATGGTGTTTTAATACCTTTTTTTAGTTTTTTTGTGTTTTTTGTTTGTTTTATTTATTTAGTTTTATTTTATTTTGCTACCATGCTACCACGGTGTTTTAAAACCTTTTTTGTGTTTTTATTTTATTTTGCTACCATGGTGTTTTAATACCTTTTTAGTTTTTGTGTTTCTTGTTTGTTTTATTTAGTTATTTTTATTTTATTTATTTCACTGCAGTGCATTTTGGGATTAAGAAGGATGAAGAAAGCATTGCAAAGGTGATAAAACAGAACCAAAAAGAAACGTGAAACTTCGTACATAAGCAAAATGATGTTGTATGATATTATAAATGGACATGTGATAAACAAGATCTTTGTTGTTGTTGCTAGCAGCATCATCTATGAAACTGTAGGATTGATGCAGCAGTATTTCTTGCAGTTCCAGCACCTGACTGTCAGAGACTGTCAAACGGGTAAAATGACTGACAGGTCACTGCTTGAGCTCTTTGTTTGTGATGGTGGGTTTGTCTCACATCACCACATGATTATCAAGCCTTTCAAAGCTTTGAGTGAAGTGAATGATGCTGTAATTACTGACGGAGGACGTCCGGTTCAGACTGAACAGACCAGGTGTGTGTATCATAAACTGACACTCCTACACTCAGGAAGAAGATTTAACAGTAATTCGAGAGGCTTGTTCAATTGAACATTCACTGATTTCGCTGTTTCAGGTTAGCGATTTGAATGAAGAATTTCAAGAGTTTTATGAATGATGGTAATACCATTTTTGGACATGTGCCATGACAAAATCACTTTTTGGATACCATGTTTTTTGGACCTGTATGTTATTTTATTTTGCTATTTTATGTTATTTTATTTTACAAAATTGTTTTATTGATGTGTATTTATGCCATGGTACTACTCTGTTTTTGTTTGTATTTTATTTTCATTTATTTTTTTATTTTATTTCATCTCACATGCACTATGGAAAATACCATGAAAATATCAGGTTTTTATAGATATGCACTATTGAAGTACATTTTTATTTATTTTCATGTGTATTTAGCTATATATTTATTATGCAATTTGTATTTTTTATTTTTTTTTTATTTACAATTTTTTCACATTACTACCATTTTTTTCTGCCCGTTACCTCTTCCATGGTACTACTTAGATTTATTTTACTTTTATTTGATTTTATTTGTTGTTTTTTACATTCATTTATTTATCTATTTGTTTATTTGTATGTTTTGCTTTTGGCAGATTTTGCACACATTTACCATGGTATTTTTTGGATGTTTATCATGGAAATACTATGTTTTTTTTAACTATGATATTTACTAAATTATCTTTGGTATTTGGAGTATTTACGGTATCACCATTAATCATGGTATCACCACAGTGCATTTATGTAAGAGCAGATGGTACGGATACTCTGAGACAAATTTAAAGCTCCTACACTCAGGAAGAAGATTTAACAGTAATTAGAGAGGCTTGTTCAATTGAACATTCACTGTTTTTGCTGTTTCAGGTTAGCGATTTGAATGAAGAATTTCAAGAGTTTTATGAATGATGGTAATACCATTTTTGGACATGTGCCATGACAAAATCACTTTTTGGATACCATGTTTTTTGGACCTGTATGTTATTTTATTTTGCTATTTTATGTTATTTTATTTTACAACATAATTGTTTTATTGATGTGTACTTATGCCATGGTACTACTCTGTTTTTGTTTGTATTTTATTTTCATTTTTTTTTAAATTTTATTTCATCTCACATGCGCTATGGAAAATACCATGAAAATATCAGGTTTTTATAGATATGCACTATTGAAGTACATTTTTATTTATTTTCATGTGTATTTAGCTATATATTTATTATGCAATTTGTATTTTTTATTTTTTTTTTATTTACAATTTTTTCACATTACTACCATTTTTTTCTGCCCGTTACCTCTTCCATGGTACTACTTAGATTTATTTTACTTTTATTTGATTTTATTTGTTGTTTTTTACATTCATTTATTTATCTATTTGTTTATTTGTATGTTTTGCTTTTGGCAGATTTTGCACACATTTACCATGGTATTTTTTGGATGTTTATCATGGAAATACTATGTTTTTTTTAACTATGATATTTACTAAATTATCTTTGGTATTTGGAGTATTTACGGTATCACCATTAATCATGGTATCACCACAGTGCATTTATGTAAGAGCAGATGGTACGGATACTCTGAGACAAATTTAAACTGTCAACTCAAACTGAAAAATAAAATATATGATATGGAATATACCTATTTTAAATAAGTTGTCATGACAGACTCTTCCATTAAGACTTCCTCTGCAATGAATCACTTGTATTGTATCACCTGAGCTGCTAACAGATGGTGCGAGGCGTTTGGAGCCGTGCGGTGGAGATCACGAGGCCCGTCCGGGAGTCACTGAGTCATCAGAGGTCAGATGGTCCATCCACGACTCCTTCAGCGTAAGTGTGAAGCTGTGAACGTATGAGCGCTCGTGTTGGTTTGCAGACAGAGATGGAAGGATCTCGCTTTCCCTCTTACTGTGTGTTTCTCCCCCTCTGTGATCAGACTTTTATCCATGAATCTTGGCGGCCTCACAGATGGACCTCCAGCGTTTGACCTTTCGCTTACTGAAGGAGAAAAGCAGGTGATAAATCTCTGAATAGAGTGTGTGCTACCAATAAAAGTGTGGTGCTGTCAGCTCCGTTTGACATAATTAACCCTGGCAGAATCCCTTCTACCAAATGAAGCAGATTAACTAGTACCAAACTAATACAAAAATCTGCAGATTTGAATCAGCTTTTATTGTTACATAATTGTTTTATTGATGTGTACTTATGCCATGGTACTACTCTGTTTTTGTTTGTATTTTATTTTCATTTTTTTTTAAATTTTATTTCATCTCACATGCGCTATGGAAAATACCATGAAAATATCAGGTTTTTATAGATATGCACTATTGAAGTACATTTTTATTTATTTTCATGTGTATTTAGCTATATATTTATTATGCAATTTGTATTTTTTATTTTTTTTTTATTTACAATTTTTTCACATTACTACCATTTTTTTCTGCCCGTTACCTCTTCCATGGTACTACTTAGATTTATTTTACTTTTATTTGATTTTATTTCTTGTTTTTTACATTCATTTATTTACCTATTTGTTTATTTTTATGTTTTGCTTTTGGCAGATTTTGCACACATTTACCATGGTTTTTTTTGGATGTTTATCATGGAAATACTATGTTTTTTTTAACTATGATATTTACTAAATTATCTTTGGTATTTGGAGTATTTACGGTATCACCATTAATCATGGTATCACCACAGTGCATTTATGTAAGAGCAGATGGTACGGATACTCTGAGACAAATTTAAACTGTCAACTCAAACTGAAAAATAAAATATATGATATGGAATATACCTATTTTAAATAAGTCGTCATGACAGACTCTTCCATTAAGACTTCCTCTGCAATGAATCACTTGTATTGTATCTCCTGAGCTGCTAACAGATGGTGCGGGGCGTTTGGAGCCGTGCGGTGGAGATCACGAGGCCCGTCCGGGAGTCACTGAGTCATCAGAGGTCAGATGGTCCATCCACGACTCCTTCAGCGTAAGTGTGAAGCTGTGAACGTATGAGCGCTCGTGTTGGTTTGCAGACAGAGATGGAAGGATCTCGCTTTCCCTCTTACTGTGTGTTTCTCCCCCTCTGTGATCAGACTTTTATCCATGAATCTTGGCGGCCTCACAGATGGACCTCCAGCGTTTGACCTTTCGCTTACTGAAGGAGAAAAGCAGGTGATAAATCTCTGAATAGAGTGTGTGCTACCAATAAAAGTGTGGTGCTGTCAGCTCCGTTTGACATAATTAACCCTGGCAGAATCCCTTCTACCAAATGAAGCAGATTAACTAGTACCAAACTAATACAAAAATCTGCAGATTTGAATCAGCTTTTATTGTTATATTTCCGGTTTTCATTTTAATTTTAGTTTGTTTCATTTCATAGGTGGGGTTGATTATTAAGCACAGCGCGTGTGTGTGTGTGTGTGTGTGCACTGCTTTAATCAGTCAGGTCTGTAGATCAGAGTGTTATAAATGAAATCCATGGGAGATGCATTTAATCAATGCAGAGGTACATTATAAATGCAAATATGCAAATTGCAAACATTTTTATCTCACACTGCATTTCAAAACACGGACTAGGGCTGCACGGTAAATCGCATGCGATATTTAATGCGCATCTTGTCAGAAAGCCGGTTCTGTAATCAGCGGTAAATCTCCATCACGTGCGTGCTTTCACATTGAGCAGCATTAACTACACAGAGCCGTTGTTCACTGACGAGGTGCGCAAAAAATAACACGGACCAAAAACAGGTGCTAATAGCATGTCTACACAGATACTAAGAAAGAGACATTTATTATTATCCGTTAAAACACAAAAATATTAAACTGATATTGTGGTAAATGATTTCAGAATGATTTCTGAAGGATCATGTGACACTGAAGACTGGAATAATGCTGGAAATTCAGTTTTGCATCACAGGAATAAATTACATTTTAAAATATATTCAAATGAAAAATAGTTGTTTTAAATTGTAATAATATTTCTCAATATTTCTGTTTTTACTGTATTTTTGATTAAATAAATGCAGCTTTGGTGAGCGTAAGAGACCTGGTCTCTTGTACGTTAGTGTGCATCGCCCTCAACAGCAGCACATCATTACTGTTAGCATAATTCAGTTTGTGCTGCTCAGAGCTTTTATCCAGCTGCCTCTCATGAATTATGAGCCCAAAGTTACTGTGCCTCTAAAGTTAATAGAAGTATTGATTTGTGTGAGTTGTGTGGCAGTGCTGTTACACTGTGTGTGTGTGTGTGTGTGTGTGTGTGAAGGCTCAGTTAGCAGCACACAGCTAATTTCAGAGCTTTCAAACAAATGCCTGAACACTGATGTAAACACATTAACACTGATTGGAAATTAAATAATTCAACTATTAACAGATGAAATACTTGGTGACATACTGCAAACTGGACATGTTTTGGATGCACTATGTAGTACATTGTCTTATTACATTTTCATGTTTCTATCAATTTTATAGAGATGGATATGACATTTTACCACAATATCAGTTTAATATTTTGGGGTTTTAATGGAAAACGTCTCGGTTACGTATGGTAACCCTCGTTCCCTGAAGGAGGGAACGGAGACGTCACGTCGGATGACCGACGAAATTGGGATCTCGCTTAGAGAGACCAATCCACTTCGAGTGTAAACTCGTGACGTCGAGAGTGACCGACTGAAAGGGAACCAATTCATAGGTATTTCCTGTGTCCTCAGCTGTGTCCTCAGTCCCTTTAATTTTAATGTAGTTAATTTATTTGACTATTTTTATTGGTTTTAGAAATTTGCAGATACAGCCAGGGGGTACATTGGACTAAACAGGACAAAAAAAAAACAATGAATAAAAATAAAATATAATAATAAAATTTTTATCAAATAAAATGAAAATAAGTTAAAAAAAATACATAAAAAAAGGATGAAAAGAAAATTAAAAATGTTGCCTTGTCAACTAGCTGAAATAAAGTTTATATATATATTTTTATTTAAATAATAAAAAAACAATAAATAAAAATAAAATAATAAAATGTTTATCAAATAAAATGAAAATAAGTAAAAATAAAAAAACTGAAATAAACAAAAAAATTTAAATCATTCAAATTATAACAACACATTTTACAGATTTCGTATTTTTTAAATTATTATTGTTTTAGATATTATGAAAATTCTGCCTCAAAAAGGAAGCAACATCATTTTGGAGGGAAAACAGAAGTATGAAAGAGTATAAATTTGATTAATTCTGAGATGTTTTGTGGTAGATGGATTGTGTCACTTTGAAATATTTTCTTTTTGATGAAATTACAAAAATATGTATAATATTGCCAAAGTATGGTTACAAACATATAAAACTGCACTTAATGTAACTCCCATTCTTTCAGAGAGCAATTATGGCCAAATTCAGCTCCTGACTTCATCCTGTTAGGAATCCTGTTAATTTTCTCACCATTTCACACATAATAAAGTCATAATTAAGAAAGTTAAATGTCTGAGTTTGACCAAGGTATATTTCTGAAAGTCTGGTACATGCTTTCGCAGAAATACTTCCTTAAATTACAATTCAAGCATATTAATTTTTTGAAGGTTAGACTTCAAAAGGTTCTGCAGAACAGGAATGACCGGAGGAGGGGTTAGATAAGCTGAATTAGGTTGCAGAAAAGGAGTCTGCCAGTCTGAGAAACCTCTGTCAGTTCAGCTGCACTATAGAGAAAGCTCTGACAGAGGGTTTGATGGATGGGAATCTGTCAGATCTGTTTGGAGGGTGTGGAAAGAGCCAAGTCAGCTTGACATCAAGTTACAGTAAACTGGATGTTAGAAAACATAAATGGAGCAGCCTTTGAAATTCTATTGTGTGTAGCGTCTGGACCACTCAAACACACAATATATATTTTGTTTTTATATTTAACAAATACTCTGTAACTTATTGCAGTATCACTGATGTATTATTATAGTTTTTGTTCATGTTTTGAATTGGATTTTATATATCTCCTTTTTTAACTTTAATTTTATAGTTGTAGCAGTTTAAGTTAAAGTTTTTGTTTTTTAAAATGTCTATAGTTATTATTATTATTATTTATTAGTTTTAATTTTTTTAGTTTTAGTAATTTAGCTCTTCAAGTTAACTAAAAGATTAAAAGAAAATTAAAAATGTTGCCTTGTTGACTAGCTGAAATAGTTAGTGTGTGTGTATATATATGTGTATATATATATATGTGTATATGTGTATATATATATATATATATATATTATTTTATATATCAGTTGACATTTATTTTATTTCAAGTAATAAAATTTTTTTTTTTTTTTACTTACCCAAAACTTTCCCTCATACTTAATCTTAAAACAAGTTCAGTTGCTGCCTTAAATGTTTATGTATCATCAAATTGGCAAATTATTTAAACTTAAATTATATTAAACTTACTTTAAAAAAAAACTTTGAATCTTTGATAAAGTTATTATTATGATTCCTTTTTTTATAGTGTTATATTTTTTAAAAGTTATTTTAACTATTTAACTTTTTAAATAATTCCTCCTGGTCTTATTATGTAAAATCCATCAGTGCATGTCCAAAAAGTAAAAAGTGCATTTTATGTTGACAATTTTAGGCTATAAAATCCTACTGCATTAGACACGTGTGGAAGTACAGTGTGTACAAATCCCAAAACAAAAACAACAACTCATTTGATTGTTTAATGTTCCATTCGCTTCATACTGGAAGTTGAACATTGTTGCGAAAAAAAATGGTGAGCAAAACATTACTGGGCTACATTTGATGAATAATTCCATTAGGTGAATGCACTCTTACTGAAATAATTATACGGAACCTAATTGAACCCTTGAAAGTGCTGCTTGATCATTTAAAAAATGTACTTTGCATCATGAACCACCTGGCCTAGAGTAGTAATAATGTCTTTCTGCTGTATTTCAAATCAGGACATTCCAGTTTATGATGCAGCTCTTGTACTCTTTGTATTCGGACTCTACAAACTCTGGCACGACTAACTAAATAACTAACTAACTAAAAGAAAGTGTTTGTTTTCAAAAAGCCTCTTAACCATTTATAATGCAAAACTTGATAAGAGTTAAGTAAAATGTTGGCCACACTGCCAGGAAAATGATTTGTAGCATTTAAATGAATTGAACAGCAAATGAAAAGCTGAAGTATTCTTGGGTTGATCGATCGCGCTGCACTGTGGGAAATAAATACTCATGTTGAGAGGAGGAGAACTTGAGGTTCTTATGATGGACAACAAATGCTTTTGCTGTGCTGAATCATCGGCTCATTTTGAGCGCTGATTCCTCTGAGTGTATGAGATGAAAGAGGGAGTGATGCGAGGAAAAACATAAATCTGTTTTTAATGAAAGTGATCATAACTTACCGTCAAGCTCCTCAATACTACTGTCTTTGAATTTAGAGCACGTATAATTTGTCAATGTAATGCTTTTTGTCATTACCTTTAAAAAAATAAAAATTACTTCTGGTTGCGGAGATAAGACCTTCTTGACAGGTAAAGGATTTGAGATGTTCTGTAGACATAAGAACTTTGATTCGCTGTGTCAGTGAGGCTTTCTATCAGTGGATGATTGTAGACAAATGAATCGGTTCTTATGAATTCGTTCGAACGGATGGTTTCGATGACTCGATTGTGTTAAAGGCACAATATGTATGATTTTTTTCATGACCCCTTTAATACACAATAAGATCGTAAGCATATATGACTGAGCCATTTATTGGTTTAATGAGTCGGTGAATTGTTTATTCGACTTGTTTCGAGTCTTGTTTTAAAGCATTGTGAGTTGTTCATTTGAGAATCACAATCATCGGATGATGTATAGGCAAGCAAATTGGTTCTTTTGAATTCTTTCGAATAGATGGTTTCAATGATCTGCTTTGTATTTGTGTTGTTATAACTGTCACACAGTAACATCGTACGCATATCTGACAGACATTTATCAGTTTAATGAGTCAGTGAATTGTTCATTCTGCTTATTTCTCGAATAATAAGGCTGAATTGTGGAAGAATCGCTCAGCTCAGTTTGGTGAACCGGTTCGTTTGAGTCATAGAAGAGAGCCGAGTCATCAGAAATGCACGTTACCTCGGTGATGCTGTTGGTAAACATTGGTGCGAACACACGATGGAGGATGATACAATGACTGACATAATATCATGTGAATAATATTGATATATTAATTTTAACGAGTTAGCTTGCTTACGTCGCTGACGTGCAAGTAGAAATGCATCTGAACTGTTCTGAAGATAGAATTAGCAAAATAGTAAACACGTTCAGTAAATTTTTTACCCCTTTTGTCTTTAATAATTTAGTAAAAATGTTTTTTCATAATTAATTTAGTGTAAAATACAAGTAACATCATCATGTATGGGTGGAATTCGTTAGTAAATTGCACCCACGGTAATGCTAATATTATCGTACCATACTCGCATTATAAGATGAGAACACAAAAAAATTTAGCTAAATTGAGAATAAGCTCAATAATCTGTAGCTCAGTCTTCTGTAGTGTTGGTTTATAACTGAATTAAATTAACTTTACAACACTCTTATTGAACTGAATTGAATCACTGTTGAAATTATCAAAATTGTCAAAATTGATGAATTTTGCAACAGTTATTTTTCTGTTCATTACCGTGAAGCTGCTTTGAAACAATATGTTGGCTATTATCTAAAATGTTAAATCAATGTGATATGACTTGTTTATACTCTAATTCTCCCTAAATTGTTGTGTGAGCCCATTTAAATTCCCATTACAAAGCTTTAAGATTTCCAGTCATAAGATTTGTAGTGCACTCACCAATGGTTGGTGATAATTCACCAGATATATTGGAATTACTATTATCTTTATTGTGGTTAGGAACAGACATGTTGCACATTTGCATTTTCTCATCAGACAGGAAACTGGTATTTAGTTGTTTTGTCCTTCACATGAATGAAGGATACATTCATTCATGACTTCATTTATATGACTTCAGCTGAGGCACTTGATATCATGCAGACTATAGCTCTCTGCAAATGCGGACAATTCATCATGGACAACATGATCAAACCACATCAGGGGATCAGATCGTATAAGAGCCGATAAAAGAAAGAGACAGATGCTCTTGTAAAGACAACGTTAAGATGAATGCAACAGTTTATGGCGTTTTTCATCTTTAGCCATTTCCACAAGGCCTTCAGTCAAAGTTTTGTCTTCTTGCAAAACATAATCACAATTAAGATCATACTTTGTGCAAGTCTGTAAATGTGAATGCTTGAATAATGTATTGCAAGTATGCAGTCCCATTGTAAATATTGTATTTGCAGTGGTGCTACTCAAGGGGGCGATAGAGTTAACTGCAAATTACTGTGCCAATAAACCATAAATAAACATGCTGGCAATAAACTGTTGCTCCACCATGACTGTGTAAAAGAAAATTGATATTAAGAAGACAGCTATAGCACCCCTTGTGGCAATGCTAAAAATGCAGCTTCGTTTACGTACAAAATTGCGTAGCTAGATATGTTTTCCGTGCCTTACTTGAATGTGTATCTCATTTATCATTATGAAATATAAAAATATACATTTGCTCCCTTGTTTAACTACAAATTCAGGATGCATTGGTTGTGAGAACGTCAGGTTAGTGTGGTTGGAATTGTCTGATTTAGGCTTGTTTGTGCTTCGTTTTGGAGTGATTTTGTTTTACTGAAGCCCATCCAGGGCAGGAGCAAAAAAGAGGATATGGGTGTCAAAATCAACTTCATTTCGGGATTCATGCCTTCTTGTTTAATACAGTGTTGGTTGGGAAGAATTCAACTCAGTTTCCATGCAGATGTCTTCAAAGCTAGTGATGCTGTATGCAAGAAGATGACTAGCAGCTTAAATATCCCACATACATCTGTGTACTGGTTGAAACATGATGTTAGGGTTTGATTGAATGCAGGTGCATGTTTATTTGCTGAGGTCATGGGAAAAATGTGATCTGCTAGTCGTCCAAGTGCTGCTCCTCCCAGGTGGAGGTGGGAATGGCGCTGTAGGGGTCCATGATGACTTTGGCACAGCGGATGATCATTGCCACCAGCAGCAGACAGAGGAAGGCGATGCACGCTAGGGTCAGACCCTGGTCCACGTCCACAAAAGCGGGGTCTGGTGTTGTCTCCTCCATCGCTTCGGTCTGTCCGCATCAGTCCGGGCCTCTGCTACCATCCTGATCGCTTATCTGTGGGTGAGGAGACGGAGAGAGAAGTAAATTGCTGCCTGCCAGAAAGTCCACTAAACTGAGCTGGCTGAACAAATTCATAATGGACTTTAGGTTCAGTACATTTCCACAGATAATCTGTATAAAGGGGCCGTTCATTTAAGACATGGTTTTACATTCTGTCTGAGCTATTTTTCAATTGTTTGATTTTGTCAGTTGAACACTTTGGCCAATCGTGCTGCATTTTTTAAAAGATTTTCAGTGCCCATGTGGATTGAGAGAGTAGTCATTTGTCAATATGACTGTAGAATTAAGAAACCAACAATCATATTTAGCTCCTGTGTATACATGGTCAAAGAACTACAAACTGGTGATTAATGGTCATAACTCTAGCTAAACTAATTTTAAATGGACACAATTCTTTCAACCAATGCTAATGACTTTAAAATTGCCTAAAATTAGATGAAAACTGCCATTTGGCCAATTAACAGTTATTTTCTAAACCTACCAACAGTTTTGTCAGTGGATAGAACAGTTTCTGTTTTCAGAGAAAATTAAGCTTTTTATTAATGCATTATTAAATGTACTGTACATCTTATTAATAGTTATTAAATTGTGTTGTTTATTTACATCCCTATATATTAAATTGCTCTCTACGTATTATATGGTTAGAAAACAGAATCAAATAAAAATAATGTAACTAAAAATTTTAAGTAGTGAGAAATCTGTTATACCATACAAAACATTATCCATATATTCACTACTGTTCAAAAGTTTAGGTTTTTATTCATACTTTTATTTAGCAAAGACACATTAAATCGATCTAAATTGATCAAAAGACATTTACAATGTTATTTAGCATACAGGACAGCAGTTTTCAACATTGATAATAATCAGAAATGTTTCTTGAGCAGCAAATCTGCATATTTCTGAAGGATCATGTGACACTGAAGACTGGAGTAATGATCAGCGTTGCATCACAGAAATAAATAACGTTTTAAAATATTTTCAAATAGAACACAGTTATTTTAAATCATAATATTACATAATTTTCCTGTTTTTGCTGTGTTTTTGATCAAATAAATGCAGCCATGGTGTCAGGGTTGCTACTGCGTTAGAGCGAGAAACGATGAGAACGTAGGAGAATTACTATAATAACAGTTTATTTAATCCAAACCACGGGGAACACAGGACAGGCAGGAACACACACGTAGCACATGGAGTTGACGTTTAAGACAGGACAAAGGACTAAGGAAAACACAGGGCTTAAATAACAAGGAACTAATTGGGACACACCTGAAATCAATGAAAAATCAAAACACGGGAGAAACTGGGTCATGGGGGAGCAAAACACAAGACACAGGACTGACATTACTCCCCCCTCCCCGAAGGCACGTCCACACGCCAA
>NW_015632455.1:1775980-1789843 GCF_001515625.1 Sinocyclocheilus rhinocerous
GGCGCTCTGGAGGCCCCACAGGACAGGCTTACTAGGGACGGCAGGCCTCCAGAGCGGTACCCGTTCCGAAACCCATGGCAGATCAGGCAGTTCAAGGAGCCATGGCAGAGCAGGCAGACTAGGAAGCCATGGCGGAGCAGGCAGCTCAGGAGGCCATGTCGGAGCAGACAGTTCAGGGGCCCATGGCGGAGCAGGGAACTCAGGGGGCCTGACCTCGGCACTCGGCCCGGCCTCTACGATCGGATCCCTATAACCCCCCCAAAGAAATCCTTGGGGAAAATATCGGCCCCTGAGGCCCTCCGTGGTCCTGACGTAGGAGCAGGAGCCCTCCCCGGGCTGGACGTTGGAACAGGAGCCCTCCCCGGACTTGACTTGGGGACTGGAGCCCTCCCCGGGCTGGACGTGGGGAC
This sequence comes from Sinocyclocheilus rhinocerous, assembly GCF_001515625.1. NCBI lineage: Eukaryota > Metazoa > Chordata > Actinopteri > Cypriniformes > Cyprinidae > Sinocyclocheilus > Sinocyclocheilus rhinocerous. The sequence continues at coordinate 1,776,391 of NW_015632455.1, forward strand.
TGGAGCCCTCTTTTGGCTGGACGTGGGAACCACTGGAGCGAACTCAGTGGCTTTAGCCGACACTGGAGCGGACTCAGGGGCTGGAGCCCACAGTCTTTTCCTCCGCATTCTCCTTTTATAAGCAGAGATGAAGGAGACTGCTGCTGTCAGCTGAGGTGGGAGGGAATTGGCCGGCGGGCTTGAGAGTGCCGCGGCCAGCAGGCTTGAGAGTGCAGCGACGGCGGGCTTGACAGCTGGCTGGTTCTGAATCGGGGCCGGACACTCTCCAGACACCGGAGGATCCCTTCCCTCCAGACTACACGAAGGCTAGGGCGGCGAATCTCACGGTCGTGGGATTCCCATGATCGTGGAGGGCAAATGATCGTGGAGGGCAAAAAACAGAAAACAAAACACTTTCAAAAAAGGAAACAAAAACGAGGAGAAGGGGCGCCGCTTACTGTTCCAGGTCCTGTCTTCTGTCAGGGTTGCTACTGCGTTGGAACGAGGAGAACGTAAGAGAATTACAATAATAACAGTTTATTTAATCCAAACCACGGGGAACACAGGACAGGCAGGAACACACACATAGCACATGGAGTTGATGTTTAAGACAGGACGAAGAATTCAGGAAAACACAGTGCTTAAATAACAAGGAAGTAATTGGGACACACCTGAAATCAATAAACAATCAAAACACGGGAGAAACTGGGTCATGGGGAGCAAAACACAAGACACAGAACTGACACATGGCAAGAGACTTTTTTCGCAACATTAGGAAAGAGTGGATGAACTTTATTTTTAATGAAGATCCAGACCACGTCAGTAAGATAATAGCCTATTATTTCTAAATGATGTTTTTTTTTTAATGTAGAAATCTTGATAACATTATAAGGGGACCTCAGAGAACTGTACAAAATAATAAAAAAAAAGCGGTTCATGATCCCTTTAATGCATACATCTAAACTGTGCAATCTTGGTATTGCATCACTTCCCTTGTTACTTTACCCTTAGGATGATTCTTCATTTGTTTATTTGCATTATGCATCTGCAAAATGAATAACTGTAAATGTTTATTTGTCATTGCTGTTGTACGCTAATGTGTTTCATAGTTTGTAATCATACAGCGTGCTGCATTTATGGGGTTTATGAATCATTGATGAGATCATTAAATAAGTATTATGAATGTGATGTTCAGTCATTATAGTGCCTTATTAGTAATTTAAAAGAAGTGCATAGTGATGAAAATGTTTTGCATGATAAGAGTGAGCACAAAGCATGCATTAGTCTCTTGTGTTAGAGAGCAATGTTTAGTGCAGTGCAGATCACTGGTGTAACAGCTGATCATTCCCTAAACAGCAGACGAAGATGCCAAGTCCAATTTTGTTGAGATTTTATTTCCTCAAAAACAAGAGTTTAATCGATTCCTATCAGATTAGTAGCAGATTGCTTGTCAATATCTTCTCTTTTGTTCATCTGCTGCTGCTTCCATCCATTTTATTGTCTGCACACAAAAAGGAAACAAATAAAACCTGTGGCTAATGCATTTCTTATTAGTATTGATTGTATTTTTACTGTCCTTTGATTATGACTGGCTGTGATGTAGATCTGCTATTGGTTATCGACTTTAGTGTGTGTTGCATAAACGTCATTTGTGCAAGGTCACATTGCTCACCAACAGGTGGTAGTTGAATATGTTTACACAAATATATTTAAAACATTAAACAAACAACAAATGCATTCAGATGGGTGTAGCTTTTTAATATTCTGAAAAGGGAAACTGTTTCTTCTGGTCCTTTATCCATAATATTGATTTCTCCAGTGAAAAAGTCATCTCGTCTGAATCAGGAGAGAAATATGCACAAAATATGACAATATTTTGAAAATATGAAATATGCATCAAGCACTGGTTACAAGCAAAACCATTCAAAGAGTCTTGGTAAAATATTTTGCAAGAGGCCTTAGATTTCTGCATATTTCAAGTGAATAGAAAAGGTTTTATCAAAAGATTGTGGGAGTTCTTTTAGTGTACTTGAGCTAAATAATGAGGTCTAAACATGTAATGTTCTTTAAAGGGGTCATATGATGCGATTTCAATTTTTCCTATCTCTTTGGAGTGTTACAAGCTCTTGGTGCATAAAGAAGATCTGTAAAGTTGCAAAGACTAAAGTCTCAAATCCAAAGAGATATTCTTTATAACTATGACCCCTTTAATGCAGTTCACTCAATGTACAGAACATTTCTCATTTATCACAGTGCATTTGAGCGCCAAATTCAATATGTGATGCTTCACCAAGTCTTCACGAGGAGGCATGAGGCTGGATATCAATATGATGATATAGCGCTATTCCAAACAAACTTAATGACCTGTCTCATTTGTATGATATTGCATTAGTTTTCTGGTGCAAAACCACTAGTTTGTAGTACAAAGCCAACAATGTGCATGGAAAAATCAACATAAATTTGAACGTAAAGCCAGCAACACTTGTGGAATAGAGAAAACAAAGAATAAAAAGCAGCTATAGATAATCACACCTTTATTATGCCAATGTATTTTAGCACACAGGCCTTCACCAGGGCTAAAAAAAATCCATTCGAATCGAAGAAAGAGAAAGTTCAAATTTGCAATCGACCAGTAGGGAAATCAAAACAAGTTCTTTGAATTCTCTGTTCCACAAGTGTTGTTGGCTTTGTGTTCAATAAGTGTGGCATTGTATTAAACAGGTTTGTATTCTTTGTGATTATATATATTCTTTTGAGTATATTTCTTCTTTTGAGTCTTTTATATATTTTGAAGCATACCTTCAATGCTCGCTTCTTCAACACAACACTTTTCCGTTTTTCCCATGGCCACCACCAAGATCACGATGCATGGTGCAACAGACTTCGGAGACAAACCCTTAGGACTATTGAAATCTACTTTAATAATGATACAAACGTCTAATCTGAGAGGTCTCATTGGGAACCGTAGCACATTCCAGCTGTGTCAGCATGTTTGGGATTATCCCTGCATTCATCAAGCCCACCAGCCCTTTCAGGACTTCGGTGAGGTCCGGTCTTTAAGCGGACATGCTGTTGGGTCTCATTTGGGAACGGTAATTAGTTTTCACTCAAGGATGCAGGCAACAGTAACTGTGGCAACCACATTAGAAATTAAAGTGTCTGTCTGTTCATGTAATACATGAAAAAGGCAGTCACTAGACCGCTTTTACAGCCTTGTTGTGTTTATACTCTTTCAAACTATCCTCTCAAACTTTTTGGGGAAATGTTTTTTAAATTATGATTAAATTTGAAGCTTAATGGTAGTGGCGTAAAAGCCGTGCAACCCTGGTGTAATTCATTTACAGCCTGCGTTTAGCTCATTGCTTCTGCTGATTGTATTTTTAGGCTTCAAAATTCATAGGAGTTGTGTTCATTTCTGAAGATTATCTTGATGAAAAAAAAAGTAAGAATCAGAAACGTTTATTAGTCACAGAGCTTTTTTTTTGTTGTTGCAAAAATCCAAGTCCTATTATCGCACTATAGTATAACAGTTAATATTTATAATGTGTTAATATTAGTGCTGTCAAACGATTAATCGCGATTAATCGCATCAAAAAGAAAAGTTTTTGTTTACGTAATATATGTATGTGTACTGTGTATATTTGTTATGTATATATAAATACACACCCATACAGTATATATTTTGAAAGTATTTACCTGTATTTACATGTATATATTTATATTCAAATAATTTATATTATATATAAATATAATTAATATATAAACAAAACACATTTCTCTTAAATATATACGTGCATGTGTGTGTGTTTATATATACATAATAAATATACACAGTACACACACATATATTACGTAAACAAAAACTTTTATTTTGGATGCGATTAATCGTTTGACAGCACTAGTTAATATTTATTTATTTATTTTATTTAGTCATTTATTGGACGCTTTTATCCAAAGCGACTTACAAATGAGGACAACAGAAGCAATCAATTGAATTATTAAAACAACTAAAAACAGATCCAAAACTAAAAGCTAAAACTTTATAAATACTACCTATACACTTTTTAAAAATAAAGAGATTAAATAAAAATGACAAATGCATACAACAAAATTTCAAAACTTAACATTTAAATGAAAAACAAAAAATAAAGCTAAAAACAATTCAAAATATTAAAGAACAAAAGGTATAAGAGTATAATAATGATTCTAACATAACACTATGCCAAACACTAAAAAAACAACTACATATGTGTATGTACAACCACACACACATACATATATACTGTATATGTACATACACATTTATAAATTCAATATATATATTATTTCATTTCCATTTAGTTTGTTGAAGTATTAAAATAACTCAAATTAAATAAAACTAAAAACTTAATAAAAGACCTATACAGACATAATAAATTCAGACATAATGTAACTAAAATTAAAATAAATAACAAATACAAATAATACAAATCAAACAACAGTAGTTAAAAACAACAACTTACTTACACATAGTAAGAAATGGTTATAAAAACTGAAACAGAAGCGAAACAAGTAATAGGAAAGAGGAGAAATAAAAAGCGATACTTATAAATATATTAACAAGCTGGAAGTTAAAGATGAAAATGAACGTTTTTTGGTGTTTAGTCTGTATTGTGGCTTTGAGGCTAATCGATGTACTCTCTTTGCATATTCCCTTAAAAGTTGTCAATAAACTTTTTAGCAAATATATGCATTTGAAATTTACAGTATTTCTTTTACAGAAAAATGATCCAAAAGTATGGATGACTAATGGCTATTCTGAGATGAAACGTCAACCACAACAGCATTTCACGCTTCTAGAAGCCCAGCGAAAAATCTGTCACCGGTAAACATCTACTGTGATATATATAATTAAATATGTGTGATTTATGTTGCTTGCAAAAAAAAAATGTTTTTTTCTGAATATGACCACTTTTGAATGACTGTTATTGGAGAAATGCTTTTTGCCTGCATCATGGTTTAGGTACAACATCTGCCAAAAGGGGCAAACCTTGACCCAATTTTGGCTAGTTGATGTAGACTGTTAAAAAAAACATAGGACATTATCTATTTCATGGAAATTTCCTTTAATCCTAAAACACAACACAAAGCAGTAATTCAGAGCAATGCGTAAAAATAAATGTGGAAAATTCCTTCATATTAACACATGTATTAGTAATGCCCTATTTTTACTGTTTTTTCGAAGTGCTAAAGTTCATCCTAACTTTATATTTCAATAGAAAATGTATCCACATAGGAAAGACAGTTGCATTAAGTAAACTGTTTAATGAGGTCTTTACAGTTCCGCTGGTTTTGCTAAAAAGCATTCAGCATTAAACAAGCACCAGCTGTTCATGTCGGTTGCACAAATGGTTTGTGATGAGTTATACTTTAGGATTAAAAGTTTGAACAGAGAAACAGCATAACTATGAGCATGCAGTAATAGTGATGATTTCCCTTGGAACCATATCTTGATAGGCCTCTCAAACACAGCATAAAATTTAGTATAATTATGAAACAGCAATTCTAAAGATTTTAATTGACTTGCAGCATTCAGTTTTGAGAGTTATTAGTTAATATAAATGCAAATACATAGCAATCCCTTTGAAAAAAATCTACCACGGCAGCCTAGTTTTTAGCAAAATACCATAGTTAGTCCAGTTCAAATTAAAATAGAAAAATTGTTGTCTGACACTTTAAAGGAATAGTTCACCCAACAATGAAAATTTGCTGAAAATGTACTCGCCCTCAGGCCATGCAAGATGTAGATGAGTTTGTTTCTTCATCGTTTGTTTCTTCATTCTTATGAAGCAAAAGGATGCATGTTTGTATTAAACAAATCCATCAAGACATTTCTTAGCTTTAAACCATTGCTTCTGGCTCATACAATCCATAAATAATAACAACACTTCCTTCAGTGAAAAAGTCCATCCCCTGTTGTCCAAATCCACCCACATATTTGTTTAGAACTGTTTTAGACTGTTTTTGCTTGTAAACAACACTTGATATGTGCATATTTTGCTCCTGATTCAGACAAGACTACTTTTTCAATGGAGAAAGCAATATTATGGATTATGGACTCTTTTTATTATATTATATTTTCTATATTTATATATATATAATAATTTATATATAAGCCGGAAGCAGAGGTTTGAAGTTAAAAACATCGTTATGATGGAATTGTTTTTTACAAATACACAACTTTTCACTTCACAAGACGTTAACTGATGGACTGGAGTGGTGTGGATTACTTGTGGCTTACTGACATGTTTTTATCAGCTGTTTGGACTCTCATTCTGACGGCACCCATTCACTGCAGAGGATCCATTGGTGAGCAAGTGATGTAATGCTACATTTCTCCAAATCTGTTCTGATGAAGAAACAAACTCATCTACATCTTGGATGGCCTGAGAGTACATTTTCAGCAAATTTGGATGAACTATTCCTTTAAGCAAGTATGTGAACACTGCAAACACTGCTAGTAATGAAATATGTCAGCCTGCAATTCATAATACAACCCTAAGCATCTAAAGCAAGTATTAGCATAAACTACGTTCAGTTTTCTCTTTCAGAACAACTGTCTGAAGAGAATCTTCCTCAAGTAAGTTAAAGTTAAACTGTCAACATTTTTATTGCTACAGTACAGATAGGTACCTGAATAATAGAGCATTATGGCACAGATATTGTTACCAGCATAGTGATGCAAGACAACATGTGAGTGTATTTAGTGCACACTTGCAGTCCACATAACTGATTTTGCACTTGCATCCCAAATGTTTCTGACCTCAGTTGAGTTTGTTGTATTGTACCCACATGTTTTGGTGATTAAATGGTCTCTAAAAATATAATTGGCTGCTGTGATTAACAACTCAGCCATTGAGGGTGCTAGGCTTTCGAAGCTGGGATGGGAGATAACGCCAGTGTGTGTGAGGCAGAAACTACAGTGCCACTCAGGCCTGACATGAAGAACAACTCAATTTACGAGTGACTAGAGGGGAAAATACTCTTGGACCTTTTTGGACTGTCTTGTGTTTGAGCCTTTGTTGAGCTGTGTTGCATTGTGCCCAAAATGGAAGCTAGCAGCTAATAATATCATTTATCATGGCATGGGATGGGAATTGTAAGGAATTTAGCCGTTATCATTCAATTTCAGATGACACTTTTTTAAAACACGATTCCTTATAATGATTCCGTTATCAGTTATTTTTTTTATTTCGAAGAAGCCACCCTAATAATTAGTTCTAACTGTAAACTAAACAAAAACAAATTCTGCAAAAACAACTTTTTAATATAATTTTATAATTAATTATAAATATAAAATTAATTAATAATGCATTAATAATAATGCTGTCAAACGATTAATTGCGATTAATCACATCCAAAATAAAAGTTTTGTTTACATAATATATGTGTGTGTACTGTGTGTAATATTTATTATGTATATATAAAAACACACACATACAGCATATATTTTGAAAATATTTACATGTATATATTTATATTATATATAAATATATATTACATAAACATAACATATTTTTCTTAAATATATACATGCATGTGTGTGTATTTATATATACATAATACATATACACAGTACACACACATATATTATGTAAACAAAAACTTTTATTTTGGATGCGATTAATCGCGATTAATCGTTTGACAGCACTAATTAATAATGAATATAATGAATACTTGTTTTTCAATAAAATCTGCAAATCCTTAAAATAAGATACATTTATTTGAGCAGCAACACTGCATAAAATATCAAGACTTGTTTTTTTATAGATTTAATGTTGAATTTAAGTCTATTTTGTCTTATTGCACTTGCAGATTTTTATACTCATTTTTTACTCATTTTTTTACTTAAACAAGAGTAAAAAGATCTTGGATTAAGACAAAAAACACTCATTAAATCTTCTTTGAAAAAGTATTAATATCTAAGATAAGATAATAAATCAAATAAAGTAATATATTCAGAGGATTTACAGATATTACTGTAAAAACTAAAATTACTCGATGTAAAAAATTAAATTAATAATGAAAAATAATGGATAACGAATGAAAAGCTATTAATAATTTTTTAATTAATACATTAATAATCAATTTTATAAATATATAGTTCAGTCATGAAACTCTAGATGGCGCATTCTGACGGGGTGTTAACGTAAATGATGATATTCAGAGAGTTAAACGACTTGACACAAGCTGATTGGTTCATGCTGCCTATGCAGCCAATGAGCTTACTGCCTTGCATTTAGCAGCAATAATCTACAACTACAGCAATAACCAACAGCAGCAGCAATTCAGCAGCAGCAGCAGCGTAGCAGATCTGTTCCGCCAAGACCAAATACATTAACATTGTCATATCCATCACCATGCTAAAATGTTCAGAGAGTTTTTGATTGAATTATATATTAGTTCTTCCCAAGTAAATGCATCTTGTTTTGAATTGCTGTGAATTGTTTATTTTAATGTTTAATTTTTAATTTAAGCAACTTTAATGCAATGAAACTCTAAACAACAAAGTTAAACCAAACAAGTGTCTCAAATTTAAAGTACATTTAATCCGATAGCTCACAAACTTGAGACTGATTGATTGATGAGTCTTTTTAACTGATTAAAAAAAAAGGATAAGAGTAAGAGTCGTTTGTTCATGAATTGGACATTACAGATCATGTTTTACGGCTGCTGTTGAGTGCGACTAGTGCTGTGAATTTATTGTAGTCTTTCTAATGTTTTGTGACAGACTGCATGCTCAAACGTTTCTTTCGCTGTTTCTCTGTAGATTCAGCCATGCTGCAGGAACCACAGTTAGAGTATTTTAGTGTTCCCTGCGCTTTGGCAGCAGAACACAGACCTTCAGAAACTATGAATCAAACTGAAAGTCATGAAAATCATTTGGTTCCAGTATTTTTTAACAAATGCAACCGGTTCTTGATTCCCAGCTGTAATCACAGCCATCTGTCTGAGATGAAGCCCAGAGAGAGTGCATCTGTTCGGCCCAGTCCTGCAGCACCAATAATACACACTCACACTTTCTTTACGGTGGTTTGTTCAGTAGCTCTGGACGTTACAGTGGGGATTCGAGACCTTTCACACAGACAAGCAGCTCCTGCATTACACTTCTGCTTGTTAATGCCTTTGCATTTAACCCCAGGGATCAATTTTCTCATAACACTTCTTACACTTTTCCCTTCACTCGCCTTTTTTCTCTTTATTATGGTCAATCTTCTCTCTCGCTCTATTCCCACTTGTTTCTCTCTCACACTCTCTCCTCTTGCCACGTCATCTATCTGTCTGCATGTTGCTTCAAACTCATATGCTGTTATTATTTCTGTACAAGACATCAAGAGAATTTTTACAGGGCTTAACCCTTGAATTATGATAAAATGCTGAGTATGATTATTATGTTCCAGGTCAGACTCATCCAAATTGAATTCAATACAATTTATGAGAACATATGATTTTTAAAACTCTATTTAACAACTCGTTTTTTACACATTTGTTTTTCACAAAATCTGAATATTATAAATAGTATTTATATTATATAACAATATGTTCTACATTTAAAATGTTTTTTATTTTATTTTATTTTTTGTATTAAAATGTTATTTTATTTCAAATGCTTTTTCACTTTTATAATTGTTTTTGTGTTATTATTTGTATTATTATTTTACATTATATCAAATTTTTTATTATTATTTTTTCAAACATTTTCAGCAAAATTCACATGCATGAACTGATAAAATTTATTTATTTTTTTAAATAAAACTGTCTGCCAAATGCATAAATGTAAATTCCCTTAGAGGGTACACTGTAATTTGTGACCCTGGAGCGCAAAACCAGTCTTAAGTCGCTGGGGTATATTTGTAGCAATAGCCAAAAATACATTGTATGGGTCAAAGTTATAGATTTTTCTTTTATGCCAAAAATCATTAGGATATTAAGTAAAGATCATGTTCCATGAAGATATTTTGAATTAATTGTGAAATTAACTAGCAATTTGTTTCTAGACTATTTTTTTCAGTGTAGTTAAGAAACAGACATAACAAAATATGAAATTAGCAGGCATGTTAATGACCCTAAATGAGAAATAGCCACACAATTTCAAGAAAAACAACCCCGTTGACAGCCATGTCTGTGAACTCAGTACGCATTAACACAGTCAACAAAAGATGTGAGACACAGCTGCATCCCATCATTTGATTTCACGTGATGTGTGTGTCTGGATCAGATGATTGGGGGCAGCTGAGGTGATGTGATTTCTTTTAGCAGAGTGAGTGAGAAATCCAGCCGAAGAGCTTGAAATCAATCCCAATGGCCACAAGCCCACACGAGTTCACTTGTTCTTACTTTCCTGCTTCTCATCAGGACAAGCCAGCCTACAGTACTGGCACTGAAAAGCCTACAAATCAAAGAAACAGCTTCATATTAGTGTCAGATAGATGTATATTATATCATTTCTGAGTGAATTGTTTACCGGGCTGACGATGGGTTTTGTGTATTAGGCTCATTAGACTAATTTGACTACATGTCGAGGTAGTTGTGTTGTTTTCTAAATAGCATAACTATAGCTAAGCCTATAATAAAAATAAAGAACTGTTTATATTTGAAATAAATTACAATACAGTACTGTTTTTTTTTTTCTTTCATTTTTTCAAATGTTTTTGAAAGATGTGTTTTACGCTCACCAAGGCTGCATTTATTTGATCAAAAATACAGTAAAAACAGTAATACTGTGAAATATTATTTCCGTTTAAAACAGCCGTTTTCTACCTAAATATACTGTATTTTAAGATGCAATTTATTTCTGTGATCAAAGCTGAATTTTCAGCATCATTACTCCAGTCTTCAGTGTCACATGATCCTTCAGAAATCATTCTAATATGCTGATTTGCTGCTCAGGAAACATTTCTGATTATTATCAATGTTGAAAACAGTTGCGCTGCTTCATATTTTTGTGGAAACCATGATACATTTTTTTCAGGATTCTTTGATGAATAGAAAGCTCAAAAGAAAAGCATTTATTTAAACTATAAATCTTTTCTAACATTGTCTTTACCGTCACTTTTGGTCAATTTAATGCATCATTACTGAATAACAGTATTAATTTATTTTAAAAAAAGACTTACTGACCCCAAACTTTTGAAAGATATTACCATTCAGGTAGCTGAAGCATACGTAAAGTACTTTTTCAAAAGAAACTTAACTCCAGATGGCTGCTTCAAGATAATTAGCTATCAGGACATTTACTGCTATAATCAATCCAGGAGAGAGTCGTCCAGCACCTCTGGGTTTTTAATATTGACAGAGACTTTAAGTGTGACAACATAAATTTTATTAACACTCAAGAAGAGCTGGAGTCCTTACTCTCTAAAAATGATTGATTTTTAGGACAGAAATATTTATATAGTAGTATTTTGTAAGTGCACAGTCACACTCCCCTATTTTGCATAATTAACATAACTAACTGTTGTGGTAAGAAATACTGTTACTACTCAAGACAATCTTGCTGAACAGTTTAGCTAAAGGCATCCTGTTTATACTGAATATTCACTTTAATGGCATATAAGTATGTCGACCGAGAAGCGTGTTTGGAATATGCTGGCTAAGCATTCACATGCTTCTACTTGCACGCGTGAGTAAATAGTATGTTTCGGGCCTTAGTTTGCATAATGTGTTTTGTTTGTGTCTGTGTCTGCGCATGTTTTAAGGGGTTATTGTTTAGCTCACAACAGGAGACTAGTTAAGATTGTCAGTATTTACACACACAAGTGTTATTTTGGTATTGTTTATATACTATTATTGCATTTACTAATATTTTGATGCTTTATTTGTATGTTTTCCGTTTTTGTTTTATTTACAGTTAAAGCTTTAGTTTCTTTGTTGTGATTTTGTCATTGTCATTATTTAATATTAATTTTATATCAGTTTTACTTTGATTCATTTTAAGTCTTATTTAATTAGTTTCCAAGCTGACATTTCTCATTTTTAAGGTTTAAGTTTACATTTTTCATCTAATATGTGTTTTATTTTCATTTTAAATAGCTTTAGTTTGAGTTAACAATAACAACACTGACACACACTCACACACACAATTATAGGCGTGCTTCCAAGTGAACATTGGTCAATGTCACATATCTTTCCACCTAGGGCTTATTCCAGATAAATCACAGCTACTTATGCCAATATTGATGTGTTTAATCATTTCTAAATAACTGATGGACTCTGATACAGATCCTCCCATTGCCAGTCCAACAGCTTCATTCATTATTAAAGCTGCAGTGTGTTTTTCTGAGTCCACCAAACAGAAGAGGCCTTTTTTCATTCTTCTACAAAACGGAAAGCTTCAATAATAGGGTAAAAAAAAATATATCTCTGCCTCTGCCTTCTCCTTTATCAATTGCATCGGCCGTATTGTCATCTAAACAGCCCTACCTCGGTTTCCAATCACTGCAGGAATGTCAAAACAAAGTAAAAATGGATTTCATGCTATTCAGCTGAAAAAGCACACATTTTATGTGTATGCGCGTGTAAGGAGCAATTCAAAGAATTTACCTTTTTTCATTAAATGCAAAAATACGACAAGTACACTGACAAGCAAAAGATAAGTTTGCCTTGTTCTTAAAACTATGATACTTTAATCGAGTTAAAATGAATATGTCCATTGATCAAAAATATGCAGGGTTATTTTGGATTGTTAAATTGTTTGTTGGAAAAAAAAAAGTTTCCAAACTGGTTTTTAAGTAAATATTAATGTCTATTGCAAAATAATTATTATTTCCCAACATGTTTTCAAATAAAAAAAGAAGGAAAGACTGAAACAGGTTTTCAAATAAATATGAAATGTTTATTGCAAAATAATGATTGATATCAAAAAGATTTTTAATTGTGGGGGAAAAAAAAAAGTTCCAAACAGGTTTTTAAATAAATATGAATGCCTTTAGCAAAAATAAGGATTAATTTCAAATAGGGTTTAAACTAATTATAAATGTTAATTGGAAAATAATGATTGATTTCAAACAGGTTTTCAAATAAATATTAATGTCTATTGCAAAAATAATTGTTTCCAAACTGGTTTTTAAATAAATATGAATGTTTTTTGCTAAATAATGATTGTTACCAAACAGGTTTGCAAATAAATATTGTGTCCAAGGTTTTGGTAAATATTACAAAATAAATTAAATATTAATAAATATAATATTTATATATAATATAAATAAATATTGGGATTTCAAGCTTTATCTGATGCATTGCCCTGCTGGTAGATGCTGGAATTGCACACGTTGGTTCTAAAAGGCATTTTTCGCAATGAACAGCTATTCAAAAGTAGAGGTGTGTTTAGGGTGCTTTCACACCTGTAGATCGATTGCTTTGTTCCGAAACAGGGATTAAAATTATTACAATGTTGCTTTTTATTCTTGGTGCGGCTCGCTGTCACACGGCGAAG
>NW_015632455.1:1790103-1798880 GCF_001515625.1 Sinocyclocheilus rhinocerous
TTTTATATTTATGCTTTTGAACCGTTGGTTTTGTTTCCAAAGCTTCAGTACATAACGGCACTTACGTCTGTCTTACGAATGTACTGCAAATGCTCTAAAGAATGCTGAAGGCCAACAGAAATTAGATATTCAGCTCTCTGTTTGCAGCGCGTCAGGAAAGTGAGTGAAACACACACACAAACATGCATTTTTATCAAATAATACGTAATTAATAGCGGTTCACTTCCGTGATTTGGTACGATTGCGTTCACATCAGCAGCGAACCGTACCGGAGTTCACTTGAACCGTACCCCAGACCACCCTTTTTAAGCGGACTCGGGTACGGTTCGCGGGTGCGCACCCGAGTTCGGAAGACAGCGTTCACATCATCCAAACGAACCGAACTCTGACGTCAATCGAACCCGGGTTCGCACCAAAAGTGCTAGTGTAAAAAGCACCCTAAAAAAGAAAACTGTGAGCAAAATATAAATCTAATATTTCATTATATTACTGTTGAAGTTTTACTAGTGACAGAATTTGTTTTGGAGGCTCTTAAATGCATGAAACTGACTGTTGTCTTAATTTGCAACTGCCATAGAAATGAATGAGAATGTTAATAGCACTCTTCATAAATGATAGACTTTAAAAAAAAAAAAACACTTTCTGTTTACTGCTATTATTCTTTCATTCTGTCTCATATAGCCTACATTATGTCTCTCTCTCTCCTGCCTCTTTCTTCAGGTCTCTCTGGCAGGATAGTTCATATCTTGGTGCCCAGAAAATATTCCTCGAATTAATTTCCTGCATGACAACCTCAGGTCCTCGCCGGACAGTTTAAAGCTCAATTTAAGTTTTATCATCAGCGCTAAAGTCCGCTGACTATGAGGGTCTTCACTTCCGCAGGTTTAAAAGACTCAGTTTTATTTTGAGGAGAGAGAACAAGGTGGAGCTGATATAACATTTCCTATGAGATTATCAACAAAAACCATGAAAGCGCGAGTTAAAAAGATGGGAGCCAATAAATACAAGGCTGGAGTCTTCAGGGAATGGGTGATATATTGAATGAAAGATTTTGCTTGCAATATAAATTTAAAAAACGTTGCGAATCTTGCAATGTCTTTAATGCGCTTTGTATTTGGCCATTAGCTCTCCTAAAGACCGTGTCATTAGATTACTTCTGTTATCCTTCTTTATGTCGCCGCTTGTGAGTATGAGGCCATTAGGATGAATTCAGAGTAAAGCTGTTTACAAACCCATTTTGATTTCTATAACAGAATATAAAAAACTGACTTGATTTTACCAATCAGAGCTGATTTGTTTGTGCAATCTTTTTTATGACAGTCTTTTTATGACAGGTGGTTGAAAGGGAGGAGCTGTAAGCGATTGGTGGTGAAATGGGAACAACTTATATAAGATTTATATATATATATAATGTGTTTCGTTGCTGTATGTGATAATTAATACAGCCCACCTTGAAAATGTTGACAGTTGCCTGAGAGCAGCAGCCATACAGGAAAAGATTAGTGATTCAGATTCTGCTTTAGCATGCAGGACTGATTTTAGATATGAATCAAGAGCTGGGATTACAGACACGCTTCCTCTTATATACATGAAGTCAGGATGTTGCAGTCACCCTGTTTGACTTATTTAGATATCAGGAATAATATGTGTTTAATGCTGAAGTCTAAGGGAGATCTATAAATATATGAAATGATTTAAACCTATTTTACCTAAAATATATTGATCAGCTAATGCAGTGTTTCTCAACCCTGGTCCTGGGCGCCCCCCAACACTGCACATTTTGTATGTCTCCCTTATCTGACACCCATTTCAGGTCCTGGAGTTTCTTTTAATGAGCTAATGAGTTGAATCAGGTGTGTTTGATTAGGGAGACACACAAAATATGCAGTGCTGGGGGGCGCCCAGGACCAGGGTTGAGAAACACTGAGCTAATGAGTCAAAAATAGCTTTCAGCTAAAATTGTAATAAACTAATTTCATAACTAGTGTTACAGTTGTCCTTTATCATGCCCACAGCCATGATCAAATATTATCTAACAGCTATCAGCAACAGTTTTAGCATATATTCTTATTAAATTTTAACCAATGACCAGAAGATCAAATATATTGTATAGATGTCTAAATTCAAAGGCATCAAAACTTCAGACAAAAGAAGAAATATGCATTTATACCTCAATGTTTCACGGAGTGATAAAATCACGGTTCTTTTTCTCAAGCAGAAGGATTGTGAATTGAATTGTGAGTAGCTTATTTGTAAATTAAGAAACTTAAAGTGTTACAGTTGCTTCTGGTCTGTCTGAACAGGTTTTTTACAGCGATTGCATGAAGACTGAATGATTCACAGGCAAAAGCATCACGGAAGGGCTTTTATCTTCAAGATTGCAAAAACTTTCTGCATTCTCTTGGCCATTAAAAACAAGTTATTAAATTAAGATAAAGTCCACACTCTTCAGCATTCAGCTTTGAATTGGTAAAGTGCTCAAACGTTCAATGAAACATGCAACAATTCTTTGAGTCTTGACAGGATCCTAACTAACCAGACCAGATGCACTGTGAGCGGGCTCCCCGTGGCTGAGGAGAGGACCGGGTGGCTGGCAGAGCAGCGCAGAGACGTGACAGGAGGAGAGAAAGGACATGGTCCTACCTGAACTCACATCCCGCGGAGCAGAAAGTGTGGATCAAGTATGTTTCCTGATGCATGCTGCAGAGCGGCTGACACTGAGACACTGATGCTGCTGCAGCCCAGCGCACACTCTTACTGCATTGCTTCTGAACACACACACACTCACAGAGAGAGAGAGAGAGAGAGTAAGAGTTTGGAAATGGAAGTGAGGGACTCACACTCCACATACCGTACCTACACTCACAGACAAAATGTACTGGTTGTGAACAATGTCTGAACAAATCTGATCTATTAATCTGTCTTGTCTGTCTATCTATCTATCTATCTGTCTGTCTGTCTGTCTGTCTGTCTATATATCATCTATCCTATCTGTTGATCTCTCTGCCTATATATCTGTCTGTCTGTCTGTCTATATATCGTTCTGTCTATCTCTCTTTGTCTATATATCTGTCTGTCTATCTATCTATCTATCTATCTATCTATCTATCTGTGACACCTTTTCCTGTCCCCGTGTTGAGAGAAATCAGGAGTGAGGTGCAGAGGCACTTCCTTCAGTCTGAGGCTTATTAATTTCACTTTTGGTGTGAAAGTTCCCTTACAGTTGCCAAAAATATAAATTTTGCATTTTTTTGTCATTAAAAAACTAAGCAAGCGTTATTGGTGACAAAAAAGATAACACAAAAGTAATGTAATGCATTACTTTCCATAAAAAGTGACTAAGTAACACAATTACTTTTTATGGAGTAACACAATATTGTAATGCATTGCTTTTAAAAGTAACTTTAAACTTCACATCTAAAACTTTAAACTTCACATTCTTTAATGTTTCACAGAAGAAAGAAATTCACACTGGTTTGGAATGACATTAGGGTGAGTAAATGATAACAGAATTAAAAACTTTTGCGTGAACTATCCCTTTATCTTCAGCATATATTTTGTAGAACACAACACTAACTGGCCATTTTTAAGTGGCCTCAGTTCTTATTTGTTTTCTTTATAATTATTAAAAAAAAATGTATAAGGATTTCTGAACTCTTTAACTATTTTGTAAAGTACTAAAATATATTAAAACAGACTAACGTACAGCTTATTGCAAAATCTGTGTACAGTTTATTGCAAAATATTCAAATATGTATATGAATATATTAATATTTCATAATAGAAAAACATTGAATTGCAGAGCAGTGGAATGCAAAAACGTGTTCTGTGCGAACAGCCCCATAACAAGTATATTATTTATTTTTTGGTCATGTTTTCCCAGTTAATCTATTTAAACATTATTTAAACAAAAAATTACTCGAGGAGGAACACCACATAGTGGAGTTTGTCTTTTTTCACTTGTACTTAATATGTATTAAAATAACATTCTCTGAAAATGTCTTATCTTATGCAGGGATTTTGTAGTAAATACTTAGTTTATGATATGTTTTACTGGATTTTTAAAAAATGAATTAAGCCTTAATAAGAAGTCATTTTAGCAGTGCAGTGTAGTTCTTCGCTAAGAATTCTGCTATAAATAAGATATTTACACGGTCTTGAAAAGTTTACACTTTATTGCTGAAAATCAATTTGTCTGTGGAAGGTGGCGGGGATTTGGACTGTTATGGTCTACTAGATCCACTGAACACGAGGTTATGAGCGGTCACACGTATCAGTAAGAGTCCGCTGATGCTAATGGAAGCAGACAAGACAGCAGAGGCGCTCTCACCTTCCTCCTGCGTTCTGGATGTTTCTGTCAGCAGTTAGTGCTGTCGGTACAGGTGCGCCGCTGTCTACCGACTGTCATAGTGTCTGGCTGTCCCATAAACACGCTGCCTAACAAGGACAAACAAGAGAGCTGTGAGCAAGTGAAGCTGGTGCAGCGTAGAAAGATGCTTTAAATGCACTTTGTCATTTGATGGGTATCTCATTCTCATGGTGTAAAGTGTAAACAGAAAACTTACATTCAGCCAATATTTTTATGGAAACTGTTATGGACTGATGTGCAATATAAAGTGTGGAATAAAATGCGTCTGCTCTTTTGATTTTGAGCTCTACCTGAAATCGCTCAAAACTAATGGCAAATTCAGTGCTAGTGTTTCCACTTTAATGCTTTTATATATGTCATACTGATGCATAAAACTACTTCTATTGAGAGAAAAAAAAATTCTCCGATTGTTTTTTCTTCAGAACAGATTGGAGAAATGTAGCATTACACCACTTGCTCAGCAATGGATGCTCTGCTGTGAATGGGTGCCGTCAGAATGAGAGTCCAAACAGCTGATAAAAACATCACAATAATCCACAAGTAATCCACACCACTCCAGTCCATCAGTTAATGTCTTGTGAAGTGAAAAGTTGCATGTTTGTAACTTCAAATAAGTCCTCTATTCATAATATTGCTTTTATGAATCAGCAGTCTTATCTGAATCAGGAGGGAAATATGCAGAGATCAGCAACCATGGATCAAAAGAGTTCTAAACAAATATGTGAGAGGATTTTGTGAGAGGACAACAGAGGATGGTCTTTTTCACTGGATGAAGTGTTATCACGGATTATGGACTCACATTTTGGCCAAAAGTTAAGAATTAAAACACCTCAAATATGGATTTGTTTCTTACAAACACGCAGCTTTTCCACACCACTCCAGTCCATCAGTTAATGTCTTGTGAAGTGAAAAGTTGCATGTTTGTAACTTCAAATAAGTCCTCTAATCATAATATTGCTTTTATGAATCAGCAGTCTTATCTGAATCAGGAGGGAAATATGCATAGATCAGCAACCATGGATCAAAAGAGTTCTAAACAAATATGTGAGAGGATTTTGTGAGAGGACAACAGAGGATGGTCTTTTTCACTGGATGAAGTGTTATCACGGATTATGGACTCACATTTTGGCCAAAAGTTAAGAATTAAAACACCTCAAATATGGATTTGTTTCTTACAAACACGCAGCTTTTAACTTCACAAGATGTGAAGGACTTGAGACATGAAGGACTGATGGACTGAAGTCATGAGTCTTGGATGGCCTGAGGCCGAGTACATTTTCAGCAAATTTTCATTTCAAAAACCTATTCGTGAGAATGTATTTTTTATCAAATAAATGCAGCCTGGGTGAGCATAAGAGACATCTTTCAAAAAATCTTACCGGTCCCAAACTTTTGAACAATAGTGTATAAATAAATATGAAGAATTAAGGTCATATACTTTGACATATAGGTAAGAAAATAATATTCAAATTTTAATTTTATGGTGAACTGTTCCTTTAAGCTTATCAGTAGGTGAATAACTGAAGAAATTGCTTTGAAATCCTTCTGAAGAGCTCAGAAAGACCAATTATAAAAGGCTCAGAATTGGAACAAAAAATGAAAATGGAATTCCTCTTTCAAAGCTGTTCTTTGATTACTAAATTATAATCTCAAGATTAAAATGAGTATAAAACTATGGCTATTTATTTATTTATTTTTTTAACAGAAGGGCCGGTAAGATGAAGACGTTGATGGTTGTCAAGTAACGATGTGCTTTGGGAATTTTACTTTTGAAGTTTACAGGGCTCAAAGTTTGTTCTGACTGAATATTAAAATTCAATGAACACCACGTTTAGTTTAGCTTTTCATTTTGATCTGTCAATCCTGCCTTATCTGTATGTTGTTAAAGCACAGGCCAGTTTTTCTTTGCCAGGAAGGCATGTTTAATAAAGTAGAGGTCAGCAGAACTTCTTATGCAGGTGTCTGCAGTGCAAGAGCTTATTAAACCAGGGCAGAGCAGCACTGCAGAGAAAGCAGAGGAGAAAAACTGGCACAAATCTAAACACTGTTGCAGAACACACTACTCATCATTATCATTGATTTTACTTGTATTTTATTCATTGTTCATTTTTTTTCCCCATACCATTCTGTTTTGACTTTTCTTTTTCTAATGGACTATCTATCTATCTATCTATCTATCTATCTATCATCTGCCAAATGTATCTTATCTTTGTAAAATTCGCAATCTCATATGAAACTCAAAGCTGTATATATATAAAAAAAGTATATAGGCTAATCAATCTAAAACAAGCAAGCATTGTGTTACTGTAATTTGGAGGAGTGGAGGTAGTCATCATAGAGATGGTGTGCTGTGCATGTGTGTGTATTTTCTTGAAATTTCACCATAAGAACCCCCCCGACCTCCTCCAGTGTAGATCACTCATTGTTTGACCCTCACTTCATCTATAGAGGGAAATTGGTTTTTACTCCATCATAAATCTTCAAAAGCGTTACTGTACTGGAACACTGGAAGATTAATGTTTTCACCGTGTTTGTGTTTCATCATCTTTATATAAAAAGGGCACCATCACTTCTGTGAGCGTGTCGAGGTAAGAAATGTGTATAACCAGATGAAGTCTACCAAGAGCTGTTTGTGTCCAAAACAGTGGAGCATTAATGTAGCCTATACCTTACCAGTCACTACTGGCCTGATGAAAGAACGTGTGCTTAAAAGATAACACCTAAAGCTTAAAACACTAACTTTGGGATTTAGGATCCAATTTAGACGAACTTGCATCGAACAATGTGTGATGGTAAATGATTTTGGAGCACTGTGATATGATGGGTCACTCACTGTATGACAGTGGCATTCCTTGGGACCTTGGCCTCAATTGAAATCTATTCATGGAATTCATCTTCAGATATTTCTCTAGGCACAGATTAATCAGGAAAAGCCCTAATCAGTCTAAAACAAGCAAGCATTGTGTTACTGTAATTTGGAGGAGTGGAGGTAGTCATCATAGAGATGGTGTGCTGTGCATGTGTGTGTATTTTCTTGAAATTTCACCATAAGAACCCCCCCGACCTCCTCCAGTGTAGATCACTCATTGTTTGACCCTCACTTCATCTATAGAGGGAAATTGGTTTTTACTCCATCATAAATCTTCAAAAGCGTTACTGTACTGGAACACTGGAAGATTAATGTTTTCACCGTGTTTGTGTTTCATCATCTTTATATAAAAAGGGCACCATCACTTCTGTGAGCGTGTCGAGGTAAGAAATGTGTATAACCAGATGAAGTCTACCAAGAGCTGTTTGTGTCCAAAACAGTGGAGCATTAATGTAGCCTATACCTTACCAGTCACTACTGGCCTGATGAAAGAACGTGTACTTAAAAGATAA
The DNA here is from genome assembly GCF_001515625.1 of Sinocyclocheilus rhinocerous. Lineage (NCBI taxonomy): Eukaryota > Metazoa > Chordata > Actinopteri > Cypriniformes > Cyprinidae > Sinocyclocheilus > Sinocyclocheilus rhinocerous. Next base: position 1,797,854 of record NW_015632455.1, read on the forward strand.
CACCTAAAGCTTAAAACACTAACTTTGGGATTTAGGATCCAATTTAGACGAACTTGCATCGAACAATGTGTGATGGTAAATGATTTTGGAGCACTGTGATATGATGGGTCACTCACTGTATGACAGTGGCATTCCTTGGGACCTTGGCCTCAATTGAAATCTATTCATGGAATTCATCTTCAGATATTTCTCTAGGCACAGATTAATCAGGAAAAGCCCTATGGAAATAATACTAAAATTGTATTACACCCTTGATGTTCTGTAGCTCACTTATCCAAGAGTTTTATTTATTGATTTATTTTTTACGTAAGATCGTGCGCGGCCATTTGTACCTTGAATATACGAGGCTTCCGGTGTCATTCACTAGTTATTTTACCTGCAGGCTACAAAAACAGACAGTTGTTGTACCATGTTATTTTAACTCATTATCATAATCATAAACACACTGGTTTGTAGCGCAAACAGTTTTAGCGTTCACTGCACTTCGTTATTCTTGTAGTTATTTACATAATGGCTAATTAAGTTTTGCAGGAAATAGCTAACTTCTTGTGAAATAAAGTAGACTAGTTCTAAAAACTAGATAATATGACAAAACCAACTGATTTAAGGGAAATCCAAGACCATATTGTGCAATCTAATCATCTAATTGATGATGAATCTCACGTAGGCTAATCAAACATGCTTTTGGATACAAAAATAATGTATTAAAATTAATGCTGTCAAACGATTAATCGCGATTAATTGCATCCAAAATAAAAGTTTTTGTTTACATATGTACATGTACTGTGTATATTTATTATGTATATATAAATACACACACATGCATGTATATATTTCAGAGAAATATGTTATTTTTAGATATTAAATGTATTTATTTATAATATAAATTATATGAATAGAAATATAGACATGTAAATATTTTCAAAATATATACTGTATGTGTATTTATATATACATAATAAATATACACAGAACACACACATATATTATGCAAACAAAAACTTTTATTTTGGATGCGATTAATCGT
>NW_015632455.1:1800237-1812334 GCF_001515625.1 Sinocyclocheilus rhinocerous
CCATAAGAACCCCCCCGACCTCCTCCAGTGTAGATCACTCATTGTTTGACCCTCACTTCATCTATAGAGGGAAATTGGTTTTTACTCCATCATAAATCTTCAAAAGCGTTACTGTACTGGAACACTGGAAGATTAATGTTTTCACCGTGTTTGTGTTTCATCATCTTTATATAAAAAGGGCACCATCACTTCTGTGAGCGTGTCGAGGTAAGAAATGTGTATAACCAGATGAAGTCTACCAAGAGCTGTTTGTGTCCAAAACAGTGGAGCATTAATGTAGCCTATACCTTACCAGTCACTACTGGCCTGATGAAAGAACGTGTACTTAAAAGATAACACCTAAAGCTTAAAACACTAACTTTGGGATTTAGGATCCAATTTAGACGAACTTGCATCGAACAATGTGTGATGGTAAATGATTTTGGAGCACTGTGATATGATGGGTCACTCACTGTATGACAGTGGCATTCCTTGGGACCTTGGCCTCAATTGAAATCTATTCATGGAATTCATCTTCAGATATTTCTCTAGGCACAGATTAATCAGGAAAAGCCCTATGGAAATAATACTAAAATTGTATTACACCCTTGATGTTCTGTAGCTCACTTATCCAAGAGTTTTATTTATTGATTTATTTTTTACGTAAGATCGTGCGCGGCCATTTGTACCTTGAATATACGAGGCTTCCGGTGTCATTCACTAGTTATTTTACCTGCAGGCTACAAAAACAGACAGTTGTTGTACCATGTTATTTTAACTCATTATCATAATCATAAACACACTGGTTTGTAGCGCAAACAGTTTTAGCGTTCACTGCACTTCGTTATTCTTGTAGTTATTTACATAATGGCTAATTAAGTTTTGCAGGAAATAGCTAACTTCTTGTGAAATAAAGTAGACTAGTTCTAAAAACTAGATAATATGACAAAACCAACTGATTTAAGGGAAATCCAAGACCATATTGTGCAATCTAATTGATGATGAATCTCACATAGGCTAATCAAACATGCTTTTGGATACAAAAATAATGTATTAAAAGTAATGCTGTCAAACGATTAATCGCGATTAATTGCATCCAAAATAAAAGTTTTTGTTTACATATGTACATGTACTGTGTATATTTATTATGTATATATAAATACACACACATGCATGTATATATTTCAGAGAAATATGTTATTTTTAGATATTAAATGTATTTATTTATAATATAAATTATATGAATAGAAATATAGACATGTAAATATTTTCAAAATATATACTGTATGTGTATTTATATATACATAATAAATATACACAGAACACACACATATATTATGCAAACAAAAACTTTTATTTTGGATGCGATTAATCGTTTGACAGAACTAATTAAAATAATGGAAAACATTTAACATAAACAAATATTTAACGTCCCATAAGGCCAATATTATGACCAAAATCGGATCAGAATCAGCTTTATTCGCCAAGTGTGCGCAAACACACAAATAATTTGTTGTTTTTTTAAGGAGCATACATACATACATAAATACATACATAGGCCTATCTGAAATGAGAACAGAAATCATTTAAATAAGACTTAACAATAAATAATAATGTATGAATCTGGATGGAACAGAAGATTTATGTACAGATTTGTGCATTATTGAAATATGTTTTAAGTATATGCTAAATATATGTTGTAAACAGTAAGCTCCATGAAACTTATTTTTTGAAAGTGAAAATATAGTTTTCAAATTTTCAGGTGCAGTTTCTAATCTTACAGTAGGTTGTTCTTCAAATGTGACTTGAATGCATTTTCTTGGATTGAAATATATGGAGGCCAGGCCAAACATATATATTTTTAATGTTTTTAAAATATATATTTATATTTTAAAAATATATTTTCAAAAATATACAAAAAAAAAAAGGCCAAAAATATAGACTATTGAAAGAAAATATAAGCTACTTATGCATTTTGGAACACATTTTAGCAAATATATATTTTGGCTTTTTTTTTTTTGATGCTGTCTATAACGAGGCATATTGTCACAATGAAACCTGCCATTAATTATATATTTTTAAAAAAGGCCAAAAATATAGACTATTGAAAGAAAATATAAGCTACTTATGCATTTTGGAACACATTTGAGCAAATATATATTTTGGCTTTTTTTTTTATGCTGTCTATAACGAGGCATATTGTCACAATGAAACCTGCCATTAATTAAAATGCATCTTTTTAATGGATTTAATAAAAAAAAATTAAAAAATGAAACAAAATATTAAAATAGCTATTTTGGGCAAAAGTATGATGTTCTTAGTTTAGAAGAATTCACAAATATCATTGTAATCTAAGACAGTTTTGAATTATGAGTTTAAAACTAATATACAAAGGTGCTTCGGAGAAATTTGACTTTTGGCTCGAAACCTCACAGACACAGTGCATTTTATTATTGTATAGACTATAGATCATCTCAGTACAGCCAGTGATGTCTGTGCTCATGACCATAACAAAGCAACAACGCCAGAGTGGCTTCCAGCCCGGTTTGAAGTTCTTGGAGGGCAGAAACGAGCTGAAGCTGCTGCGTGCGTGGGTCCTGCATTCATTAATTCAGCGAAGTCTCGCGGTGTTCACGCAACTTCTCAGACATCTTGCGTTTGTCAGACCGCTTCGAATCTGCTACACACACGAGCAGAAACGCAGCAAGCTCGATCGCCATCACACCTTCACATGCGGGGCTGAACTGAGTTTGCGCGTTCGAGACACTCAGAGAGGATCGCGTGCGGCGTTATTTTCGTATTGTGCGTCATTTCTGCATTTCTGTGCGTTTCCACCCAGGCAATATGGCAACACCCGCCGCTGTAAACCCATCGGGTGAGTAGCGATTTTACCCCTATGCTTTTAAAAACAACGTATGTGGTGTTTAAACGAAAACCGAACGTCGGCTTTTTACGCATGTTGTGTTTTCGCGCTAACAAAAGAAACCGCGACGCTTTAAACGCACGCGAGCACCCCCTCCCCCCCACGCAAGTAACAACAGCGACATTTAGAATTTTAAAACGCTACATTGTATCATCACGTATATAGTAGTTATAATAACGTTCGTTCTTCATAGAACGCCGTGCGAGTGTATTGTGACGTCAGAACCAAATATATCACACTTGGCTCTATTCTGCCGCGGCTTGTTGCTAATGCAAATTAGATGCTGAATACATTTGCCACAAGCTTGTACGTGCTTTGATTTCCTTGATAAGCGACTGTTGGATCTGATACGTTGCTTATGGGTCTGTAATTGTGATGTGAGGTTATTGTGTTATGAGATGGAGCGCATAACACACATAACCGCTTTACTTCCTCTGCCTGTTGATTCCATTGCGAAATGGATGTGAAATAGTCAAGTTTATTGTCATATCTACAAATCGGTTTTGCAAATATAATGCTGATTTTGATGCTTCTGTGACAACAGACCGACAAATAATGATCACTATGTACAAATAAGCAGCAGGAATGAGACAAAACGGTAAATTGACAGTGCGAGATGTAAACATAAGCAACGAAGTTGGTGAAAGACTGTCATGAGCTCATGCAGATAACTTTTTAATGCAAGTTTACATGAATGCGTGAAGTTTTTAGTCACTGAATAGAGAAAGACTGTTGAATTGTTTCTGTTTCGGGTTTTAACGCTGCCCTGCCTCCAGAGTCACGATGTTGTGGGCATTTGTGGTCTATTTTAGTCATTACAGAATGGTCTCAAGAATGGTTTAGATATTTATCAGCCCAGAACAACAACCAAAAAGGATGTTGAAGGTCAAACTTATGAAAAATGAATTTAAATCATATTTAAAATAGCAGAGATGCACAGGTATAGAAATGTTGGAAAGTCAGAAGTCATGCTTCAAATGGATTCAGGCATCAAACATTTATAACTCTGTAAAGCCCAACATATGAAATGCATTAGATTTTTCAGACTTTTTAAAAATGCAACCGTTTATTTAATGCACAGTTTATTTAATGCATCAGTTTTATTCAGAGGCCCAAACTGAGCAAAAATAAGCAATTTGGTGCAGTTGTTGTTATTTATGGCCAAAAAGTAAGATACGATTCTGAGAGCTTTTAATGTAAATCAATGAGATGTTTAGGCTATAGCAGACTACATGCATAACCCTATATCTCCCAGTAATATGACTTAGTAAGATGATTTTTAAATGCTTAGTTTTAATGATCAAAGCTCTATAGTTTCAAAACATAAAATGCAAGGCAACACGATGATTGAGAGGCGAACAAATAAGCATTCCTCAAAAGCCCGATGGGTCATATTTCATACTCCCATTTCTAACATTTTCTACAAAGCGATGTATGATAATCAAGTAAACCTAAGTTGCTTTAGTCCAGTAAGTGTTCGTCTTGAAATGTAACTAAAAATATAAAAGTTAAAATCTTATGTTTACTTTATAAAGATCAGTAAAGATAGGGAGACAATTGTACTGAAAAGGCCTTTTGCTTGCTGAAAAAGTATGAACCACCTATCAGATGACAGAAAGCATGTAGAAGATTATGTGCAACAGGTTTTTGGAAATGTTTTTATCATGTTGATAATTTAGATGCTTACCTTAGAAATTCACACATCAGCTATTTTACAAAAGCACAATATTATCTGCTTCTAGAATTGTCCTGATAAAACTGATGCTCTGTTTAAAAAGATCATCTGATAAACCTCATGCAACAGACTTCAATAAAACAAACTTGTTTAGTGATTGTTCACAGGAAACATGTCACAGAAGCCTACTGCTGCTCAGTTTATTTAGTCACTTGCTAAAGTAAATTACACTCCATGACTCCATTGCTTCCACGAACACACTTTCCCCCAGCGGGGCAATTCCTTCCCCACCACCGACCTCATTGTAAATGCAAATGAGTCAAAATGAATAAAGAATGTGAGCGTTATAAGCACCTGGTTGACATGCCGAGCTGCCAAGCACACTTTAAAATGCACAAGAGCATTCTGGGATTGAGTCACGTGACTGTAGTTGAACTGAGGGGCACTTTGTTTTAAAGTCAGCTAGCTTTTATTTCACTTGCTTAACAAATCTGCAGGCCATCTGTACTTTTCCCGTTATTCCCACAATGCTTAACAAAAGGCCCCAGTTGCAGCACGCCCACGATAAGAACGTGTTTTGTACAAATAGCACTAGGTTTGTGAATGGGGATTACAGGCACAGTTGATTAGCCACAGTTCGGACTGTTTGCCGACCTCTTGTGTTTGTGAAGGAAGCCTCTCTGTTGAAAGCAGTGACTGATAACAGGACTGACCAGAAGTGTAGCATTGCTAAGAAGGAATTGTGTGCATATGGTGTGCTGCATGAGCTGGCAAATGCTAAAGAATTGACTTTTTCTCGTTTTCATTTCTGCCTTGCTGGATTTGGGCTTTGAGAAAGGCTGAGATTGATATATATATATATATATATATATACTTGACAGTATAAGTGTGTGAAATATGCTTTACTGTTTATACCGTATTCCGCTGATACGTTTTACAGATGTGTGTTTATTTGCTGTTTATCATTTTAAAGTCAGAACCACCTGTTTTATGATATTTATAATGTTTTGAGTCTTATGTTTTTGGTTGTCCGTCTCATCATGTGAAGCTATTCATTTGTATATACTGTATATAATCTGGTGTTTTGGTTAAATGGCCATCAGTGTTGTTAAAACAAAATTTTTGGTAAGTGAAATAAAATTTAAATGTTAGATGTAAAACTTGGAAATGGAAAGTAGAAATGTTGCACTGCTAAGTTAAAGTCCTACTAAAATGACTAAAACTAAAAATAATAATGAAAAATAAAAATTAAAGGGAAAGTTTGCCCAAAAACGAACATTCTGAAAACCAAATATTTGCTGGTAGCCATTGAGCCATTTGAAAAAAAAAAAACTATTTAAGTCGATGGCTACCGGCAACTGTTTGGTTGCCAACATTTTTCTCTTCAAAAAATCTTCTTTTGTGTTCAGCAGAAGAAAGAAACTCATACAGGTTTGGGACAATTTGTGGGTGAGTAAATGATGACAGAATTTTCATATTTGTGTGCACTATATCTTTAAATCAAAACTTTTAGTAAATAGTATAGAAATAATACTAAAATCACAATGATGCACATGGTTCATAACATTGCAGTTTGTCTCAGCGATGCCATACACTTTTATTTCGTTTTCTGAAGGGATTTAGAACCTTATAAAGAGACCTTGGTTGAAATTTCTGTGAAATAATTGGACACGCATTTATATCAGTGGAGTTAAATGGGTTGTTTTATCGATGTAAATACCTCTCTGCAATAATAGAGCAACATTTCATTTCGCTGAACGTTTCCTTGCATTTCTATGTGCTACACGTTTGCCATCAAGTCCTATTTATTGTGTACAAACCAAGTTTCTAATCACCAAATAGACATTGTTGACAAGTTGTTTGTTGTTTTGCCAAATTAGAAAGTTGCATTCAGAACGAATAATTTTTGCTGGTTAGTTTCAGTAACAAACAGAAGTTTTGAGTTCTGAAAGTTGAACTCTTTGATGACCTAAATTTTCATTATATGGCCCATTTAATTCTGATGTGCGTGCTGAGTCCATCCTTGCATGAAACATTTGCAAGTGATTGGACTTCTGTCAAGAAATACAGCATTGTGCTCATCCGTCAGTTTCTGTAAGCTCTTGAAATGAGAATAAAGCTAAAAAAGTCACTGAGGACAATTACACATGCATTACTGAAGCATGCTTTCGATTTTTCTGTTGACCATCATGTCTGAAATATCCCGAACGTTTGGCAGTGTGAACTTTCTTTGGCTGCGTAACAATAGACAGAAGAGAAGAGTCAATCTTCACATGTGCGTGCTATCAGAGGAAGGATGTTAATTCAATAGTTTGTAATTTCTTCCTTTAAACTTGTAGGTTTCTGAACCATCCCTGCTCGGAAGCACTCAATTGAGAAACTCTTTTCTGCATGGAAATGTGCCAAGTGTCGCTTCGACCTCATCGGCACCCAGAGATCATTATACTGCTTCAGTCGCACTGAATTGCTGCTTTCACTCTCTTTTAAGTGCTGCTGGAGAGTAAAGGAACTAAATGCTTTACTACTGAATGGGTTATTTTCCGTTCTTCATTTTTGGTCGTCCTTGTGTTAAGAATGGCCTGATTCCATCTTTTTCTGTCACGGCTTCTGGTTTTATAGGGTTTTAGCAATGATATAAAAAGGTTTGGTAGTCCATTCTGACATTTCTATGGTTTGCTCAGATGAAAATAATAGACAGGGCTGCAAACTCAGTAAAATTTACTGCTTTGAAATTTGTGTTTTGTATGTAATTTGTAATGATTAGTTTTTTTTTTTTCATGGAATGGTGCAAGAGAGAAAGGCTCAAATGTTACAAAAAATTACCTTGTCAAAAGGAGTTTTTTTTCTTTCTCTCATTTAATGTGGTATTTGTTGTAAGTCCATGTAAATGTCAGCCCTGAAAATGTGTTTTCGTGGCCGGTCATGTGCTTGACTATCAGTTCACTCAAGGACTGACAACTTTCAAGGTCTACAGAGAAAAACTTTTCATTTACTAGTAATATAGCAAAAATTGCCTACACACGAGTTATTATTGGCTGGATATTTGGCCATTTTGAGATCATCATCAGTGGACAATGATCATGTTGGTTTGATGAATTAACAAACTAGCATTGGCTCTCTTTACCAGCAACCCAATTTGTTTTCATACATTTAAGTTTGAGAATGTTAATATTATTGCCACCTTTAGTGTGTAGCCTGTGTGCGCATCTCAATTGCTATAATTCAGTTGTAAGTGATATAGACCTCATGGGTTGATCTTTTTGTTCTTTTGCTCACCAAAGCTGCATTTATTTAATCAAAAATACAGTTAAAACGGTAAAATTGTCAAATATTATTACAGTATTAAATAACTGTTTTTTTTTTATTGGAATGTATTTTATTCCTGTGATCAAAGCTGAATTTTCAGCATCATTACCCCAGTCTTCAGTGTCACATGATGCTGCGGAAATCAGTCTAATATGTAATGTTGAAAACACTTGTGCGGATTCATATTTTTGTGGAAACTGCAATACAATTTTTTTTCAGGATTCTTTAATGGATAAAAAGTTCAAAAGAACAGCATTTATTTGAAATGGAAATATATCGTAACAGTATAAATCTCTTTGCTGTCACTTTTGATCAATTAAAAGCATCTTTGCTTAGTAAAAGCATACTTAAAAAAAAAAAAAAAAAGAAAGTTTTACTGACCCAAACTTTCAAACAGTAATCTGTATGCATTATTTCAAGAACCCTACTCTTTATCATCGGCCATTGAAACGCCAAAATCGACTGAGCCTCTGCCGCTTACCCACAATCCTGTGCTGAATCTCAAGTCCTGATAATCCAGATCTGAATCATTCCTCCAAAGAAATCAATTTGTCTAAGTTTATCCGTCACAGCACAGATCCGACAGCGTGGTGTTCTGGGAAGGTTTTCTTTACGCTTTGATTGAAGAATTTGCTCGTTTGGAGCGTTTTTGTCTCAATGGAGTTCGCTTCTCACACAAAACACAAAACGAGACATGCTGTCCACATGTATAAAGAGCTCAGCCATTACATGCGATCCTAAGGGACGGGACCCGGTACCAAGTGCCGTGTGGATGCTTTGTTTAGGGGCGGATCTGAATGAAACAGGCCTCTGGTCATTAGAATGATTCGGAGGAGAGAAGAGAGAGGAGCGTGTGAGCTGTTGAGTCCTGATTTACAATGAGAGACAGCAGTGTCCTTCACTCCGTCATACGAGACAGATGAATGAGTTTGACCTGAGGGCTTTCTGACAGAGAACGACAACGGATTAGGGAGTTTTAGAAAGTTATGCAAAGCAGTGAGGTGTCTGAAAAGGAGATATTTTGAAGAATGTTCGCACAGCTTTTTCCATGCGGTGAAAGCATACGGTGACCAGCACTAAAAAAACATTTGAACCCTGTACAGCCTGTCTTATGAAACAGTAGTCCAAAAAAATCTATTTTTTTAATTGGATATATATATATATTTTAATATTTTTTAATAACAGTTTTTTTGAATGTTTAGACAGAATCTAAATTAACAAACCTGCCATATTTGCTTCATCAGGTAGCAATGCGTGATATAAGAATATGGAGGAAAAAAATGATTATTTATTTATTTTTTTTGTTCAGAGTCTCAAGCTGAGCAAAAATATGCAATTTGGTGTGGATGCTGATATTTATATGGCCAAAAAGTAAGATGAAATTCTTGCTTGTAATGGAAATCAATGAGATCTGTATAATAGTATAACAGACTACTATTTATAGGCTAAAGTTGTCACTCTGTATCTCCCAATAATAAAATTATAATGGGTGTGGATGCTGATATTTATATGGCCAAAAAGTAAGATGAAATTCAGATAGCTTGTAATGGAAATCAATGAGATCTGTATAATAGTATAACAGACTACTATTTATAGGCTAAAGTTGTCACTCTGTATCTCCCAATAATAAAATTATAATGATCAAAGCTTTGTAGTTTAACATGTAATGCAATGCAATACAATGATGATTGTTAGATGAACAAACATTTTTCAAAAACCTGATGCTCATTTTCTAAAAAATTATGTATGATAATCAAGTAAACCTACACTCTTAAAAATAAAGGTACTTCAAAAGGTTCTTCACAGCGATGCCATAGAAGAACCATTTTTGGTTCCACAAAGAACCATCTCTTTCTTACCTTTTTATAATCTGAAGGACCTTCTTTCGCCACAAAGAACAGTTTTTGTGAAACAGGAAGGTTCTGCAGATGTTAAAGGTTCTTTATGGAACCATTTACACAGAAAATATATTATATATATATATATACTGTATATACATACATAAACAGAATAACACTGGTTTGCATAATCTTAAAAGTTAACTTGTGGCAGCCTTAAGCAGTTTTAGCCCGTTTGAATTCCCCTCATGGATTGGGGGTTTCTCTTGTACCTTCATATGTACTGAGGTGTAAGTTTGTAAACCTCATAAATGAATAATGAAAACTCAGCGAAAGGGTCTGCTCAGCTCCAGAGTACAGGAGACTTTATCAAATATTAATATGATTCTGCAATCATCGGGCTGAGCATGTCAGAGTGTGTTCATTTTCTCAGCCAGCTGCTGTTGGCGATGTTAGTCTGTGTGTGTGTCACATACTGATACTGTTTCATTAGTGCAATGGTTTGTGATGCATTTTGTCTTGCTTTGTGACCAGCAACACACAAATACATTGTTTTTATATTTTATTTTATATTTGTGTGTACACTACTGTTCAAAAGTTTGGGGTTAGTACGATAAAAAAAAAAATAATTAATACCTTTATTCTGCAAGTATGCACTGAATTATCTCTATAATGATATAAAAGATTTCTATTTCAAATAAATGTGGTTGTTTTTGTAACGAATCAGCTCATGGGAAATATGAATAATTAATCATAACTAGTTATAATTAATTATGAATATTTTAGATCCGCTGTAGATATTTACTTGACCTCTCAGGGTCAACTGTCTTGTCAATTCTAAGAACGTTAATTTCCTGGTTAAGGGAAATAACTTTCTTACTGTACAATTCTACAAAAGCTTGTAGCATAAATCTGTAGCTACTAATAACCTGTATAACTCATTACGGAAACAACAGTTGCTAGAACTACTGTAATCCTATACAAAACGGTGATGGTAAAATAACTAAAATAAGGTAAAAGTCAAACAAAACAAACAAAAGGGGTCTGTAAGCTGACAGGAGTGTGTTTCGATTATAAGCCTGCATAACAGTATACAATTTCAAAGACAAAATACACGATGACAATAATATACCCAATGACCTGAAGGATCATGTGTGTTCATTCAAAGAAAGGTTTTCCTATTAATTAATTAGCAAAGAAAAGTCCTTCCCTTGTGGATTTTCCCTATGGGCAAGGAAGCGATTTTCTTCACCTAAATTCCAGGAGGTCGTAAATGTATCGGGTGTCAGGGTTACCATGGAACCAGGGGCCTGTTCGGCTTCCTGGGGTGTTACAGAGTATTTGTTAAATCTAGCTAACAAAATATATATTGTGTGTTTGAGTGGTCCAGACGCTACATTTTTGAACTTTTTATTCATTGTAAACATTCAGAAAAATAAAACGTATCACCGTTTCCACAAAATTATTAAACAGCACAGCTGTTTTCAACATTAATAATAATGATAATTGTTTCTTGAGCAGCATATCAGAATTATTTCTGAAGGATCATGTGACACTGAAGACTGGAGTAATGATGCTGAAAATTCAGCTTTGCATCACAGGAATAAATTACATTTTAAAATGCATTCATATAGACAACAGTCATTTTAAATGGCAGTAATATTTCATAATATTACTGTATTTTTGATTAAATAAATGCAGCTTTGGTGAGCATAAGGGACTTCTTTCACAAACATTAAAAAATCTTACTGACCCCAAACATTTGAATGGTAGTGTACTGTGAAATTTGATGTGCATGTTATTGCTCTGATTATATTTTGTCAGCTTTGACGGAGAATTCATAATACGAATACATGTTTGACAAAGAGTAGATGATATGTTCACTGTTTATTCAAAATGTTTTTTAATGCTTGTTATTTTATTTGTCATCTAGAATGTAGATGATCATTGATACACCAGTTGTATGTATGTGAAGTCAGTGTTTCTGTGGTTGATGGGGAAGATGTTTTCGGTCTTTCAGAAATGGGCACGGATCTGCCAGGGCCGGTGGCCATGCCGGGCGCTGTGGTGGGCGCGGGTCAGGTCAGGATGGCGGGAGCCATGCCGGGGCGAGGAGGCAAGCGGAGATCAGCGGGGTGAGTTATTATGCTGAACAGCGTATTATTTTCATAATTGTAGATGCTCTGTAAAGGGGTCATATGATGCAATTTCAAATTTTCCTTTCTCTTTGGAGTGTTACAAGCTGTTTGTGCATAGATAAGATCCCTAAAGTTGCAAAGACTAAAGTCTCAAACCCAAAGAGATATTCTTTATAAAAACGCCCTCCTAAAACGCCTCGTTTAAACACGCCCCCACGTCTACGTCACTGTGTGGGAA
>NW_015632455.1:1814111-1816713 GCF_001515625.1 Sinocyclocheilus rhinocerous
AGGTATTCGGCCAATCATAACGCACTGGATAGCTGGCCAATCAGCGTTTCAGAAAGGCGGGGCATAGAGGAGAAACAATAATGTACATTGTGGAAAATAATGTGTTTTTTGAACCTTAAACCACATAAACACATTGCATTACACCAAATACACAACATAATGTTCTTTTTAGCAGCATCATATGACCCCTTTAATATGACACTTAACAGTTCAATATAGTGACTTGCAAATGACAAAAATATAAATAGAAAAGTAAGAATTACCCATTTTCAGATGTGTTTCTTAACTGTTCAAGGGGAATTGGTTACAGTTGTACAGGTTTTGGCCCTTTTTGTTCTTTCTTTAATAGTCCATTAATGAAAAAAACAAACAAAACAAAAACGTATGTTGAAAAATTTATAAAGTAAATTAGAACATAATGTGTAAGATAAGATATGTAGATAAATAATTAATGCATCAACAGCCATTTGCTCACATTACTAATTAGACTATTATTCTTATTATTACTTGAATGAATGCATGAATGATTGTTTATTCAGATATCCAATTTTCCTTAAAGAATAAAACTATACACGTGCATATTTAGTTCTATTCTATGTTTATAATTTCTTTCTACGTAACTTCTTATTGCATCAGATGTGTGATTGACACGTTTTTTAATCTATTGAAAGTTATGTGACGCATACAGCAGGCAGCATCATGAATCAGGAGTGTTTGCAGTTGAACGCAGCTTTAATGAGCTCATGAAATGATATGACTGTCTCTCAGAGCCCATTATGAAGGAGTGCTCGTTATTTTCATTGTCTCTTATTATGTAACACTTTATTATTTGTTTTGCCATTGAAAAGGTGTTCGGTGTTAATGAAAATAAATAAGAACATTTCATTTATTGATTATCTTCCTCATGGATCTCCAGTGCTGACATTACTGAGCTACATGTACTTTTGAATACTTTATCAGAGTAAAATTGCTATATTTTTCAGATAATCAACCACATTTATGCTGCATCTTCTGAAAAACAATATAAATGACATTTCCGATCTTGGTTAGATTTATTCTGTGCCCATTATAGTGAAATATGAATACTATATATTATCCTTTATTTTTTATATTATACAGTTGTTATGCAGAGCCCAGTGTATAGCTGCCCAAATAACTGTACAATAGCAGCACAACTAATTTGTCTCAATTGGTAACAGTGGCATCTGCTGTGTTGGAGGCAGGACTTCAGTTCCCTGCATGCACCACAGCATGAATAAATAAAGCAATAAACCCCAAGAAGCCGTGGTTTACAGTGAATTTATAACAGCTAAGGGGCTTTGTTAGGCATGACGCGAAGCCGTCTTAGCTTAGCTGTTATAAATTCACTGTAAACCACGGCTTCACGGGGTTTATTGCTTTTATAAAACGGTTATTCCATATACGTAGTAAGGTTTCACAAAATGAAATGGAGCAAATAAAGTGTAATGATAATAATAAAAACATTATTCTTTCGCCAAACAATGTAGTTCCTCAGAAACGGTTGTTGTTCCAACAAAGTGGTTGCCGAGCAACACACAAATTAGTGCTGGGCGGTATGACCAAAAATTTATATCACGGTATTTTTCAAAAATTATACCGGTTTCACGGTACATGACGGCATTTTTTTCATGCATGACCAGGTGTTAACCATATTTTCCACTGATTGAGAGAGGAAATACTGCAGTATATTGACTTAGAATGCCCTATTTTACTGTCATGATGAGTGAATATTGTCAAAAAATACCACACTAAATAGTGACTAAACACGACCCCTTTTAATACATGTTAACCAGGAGTCACTCATTTATAATCGCGGCCTCGTCTGATAAAATCAACATGCATCTGACCCCTTTCAAACAGTGTCGCGTTCCAAACGTTGTTTAAGTGACATACACCGGTATTTAAAAAATTCATATCATAACAAAAATAAACACCGGTATTCGGTATGAACCGGTATACTGCCCAGCACTAACACAAATGTAAACAAACGTGTATGTTTGTAATTTACAACAGCTTCGAACTTGGCTCAACCAATCAGAATCAGGGACCGGAACTATCCGTTTTATAATCATGCAATGTACAGCTCAGTGTTTTATCTATTGACTGAATAGTATGTGTATCAGTATCAGACACTATCAGTGTAGTGTGATTCTAAAATAAATAACTTATTTAATTTTTTTGTATTATATATTCTTTTTTGGATTTTTGCCTTTATTAAATTAGATATTAAATAATAAAACATATACGTTTTATTTTAGCATTTATAGTTGTCGTTTTTTTTTTATTTATAGTTTTTTTTTTTTTTGGACAGACTTTCACTTAGCAATTAACAGATAAAAAATGTAAACGACCATATACAAGGTTGGGGTCAGTAAGATTATTAACGCTGCATTTATTTGATAAAAAAAATACAGTACAAATTGTGAAAAAGTATTACAATTTAAAATAGCTGTTTTCTATTTTGATATATTTTAAAATGTAATTTCTTTCTGTGATGGAAGCTGAATTTTCAGCAGCCATTACTCCAGTCTTAAGTGTCACATGACCCTTCAGAAATAATTCTAATATGCTGATTTGGTGC
>NW_015632455.1:1817107-1823057 GCF_001515625.1 Sinocyclocheilus rhinocerous
ACAATACGGTATATATATATATATATATATATATATATAAATCAGTTCTTCGTAAAAAATATTTTTAAAATGACTTTTTTCATTTAAAATATTTTTTTCTTTCATTTTTTAAAAATATTTTTAATGGAAATTTCCATGCTTAGTTATTGGTTGAAAGAATGCCTTTCTAAAAGGCCACATGTGGCCTGGCTGTTATCTGCCTCGTTCACTTTTAAGAGAGGAACTACTGTGGAAACAATGATAGGTAATGATCTCAAATATAATTTAAGAAGTACCTAATGTTTAGCCTGTTAAACTTCAATTTAAATCGAATACTCCTACAGTGGAAACGCTGTGTTTCGTGATCGTGCCATGTTTTTGTTCAGTGCTCATGAATATTGTCCCCTAACAAGAGGTGGTTTCCATGGAGAACACACTTCACCTGCCCACACAACGACATCAGAGAGGTTCTGATTAATAAAACCTCTCTCATACTCAGTCAGTTCTTAATTCATCACAGATGGAAACTTCTGTCCCTCACGCCAGAAAGCAAGTGAAATTTGGTTCCAGAACCTCCTCCTCGTACTTTCTGATATTTGACAGCATAGTTTCTACAAGTAGGTTGACCATGTTTTATGTAGCAGACTGTAAACAGTGTTACTGACTGTAATAATCTGCTTTCTAAGCTTAGTTTTTTCCAAAAACTATGTTTTGTGATTGGTTTCTGTTATCTGTATTTAGTTTGATTGGCTTTTCTGTTTACAGTGTTGTGGTTTGTTGATTAGCTTCTCTGTTCAAGTTCATTATGATTCATGTAAAGCAGTTTTTCTGTTGCATAAGCTGCCCATGTATAAACGTTTTAAATGAGCAAGTGTATTTGTTTTCTTGTTTCAGGATGGACTTTGATGACGAGGACGGCGAGGGACCCAGCAAATTTTCAAGGCAAACTTTTTCCATTGTTTGCAAGCTTTCCAAACAAACAAATCAGACCACGCACCATGTCCTTTCTTTTATATTTTCTGTTGTTTGACCGTGTCTTTCAGCTGTGCCACAGCGTTTGTGCCATTTCAAGACATCGCTCATGTTATGTTGCCCTCAACTTATGGTTTCCTTTCAGTTCATGTTCTTTTAAAGGAGCTGTATCCATAGTTGCGCTGCTCCTGACGGTAAAGACGCCACACATTTAGCTAGCATTGGAATGGAGACACTGCCTCCTGCTGGAGATACAGGACACACTCCAGCAAGTCCTCTCCTGCTTGGAGCAATTACTCACTAATAATACTCACTAAATGGCTTTCGTTAAATAATCACCATCACATTGTTCCAAACCTATATGCTGCTTCTTTCCACTGAATTATACACTGGAAATGTGTAGGATTTACTTTTGAAAAATTTTCACCTAGACATTGCTAGTACATTTTACTAATAATTACAAAGAAATGGCAAGCAAACTATTAAATAAACATGAAATTGAAAACATGTAAGACTGAAATAGGATTATCCTGTGATTTGTACTTCAGTAGTTTTTTTTTTTATTTTTTACAGTGTACACGATAATTTATACTCCAAAGATAAAGCATTGCTTTCTTCAAAACAGTTATGAACAATGCACTGTTTGTAGGACTTTGTGTCTGAAATTTGTCGTCAGTGACCAAAAGCTTCAAAATATCATCAAATCTCATAAAAAACAAAACAAAAAAACAAACCAGCATATGGGTTTGAAACAACATGACTTCCAAATATATATATATACAGTGGTGTGAAAAAGTGTTGGTTGATTTCTTATTTTTTTGCATGTTTGTCACACTTTAATGTTTCAGATCATCAAACAAATTTAAATATTAGTAAAAGATAACACAAGTGAACACAACATGCAGTTTTTAAATGAAGGTTTTTATTATTAAGGGAAAACAAAATCCAAAACTACATGGCCCTGTGTGAAGAAGTGTTTGCCCCCCTGTTAAGGATATTATTATTATTATTATCTCAGCGATATTACTGTAAAACTCAACTGTAGTGTCCAAATACTTCTCGGAGGCACTTTTATGAAACAGTTCATACAGAAGTGAGTTTATATCCTGGGATACAGACACCTCAGATTGTTTAGTTTGTCTTTTTTGTTGATTTTCATTATCCACTGGTCACAGTCCATTATTATATTACCATATTCAAATGCGGTTCATGATCACTCCATTTGAGCCACAATCATAAAATCTAGAAGTGATGTAACAGACATTTTCAGGCTGATTTATCTTATTTTGATCTCTTCTCTCTCCCGTCAGGTATGACGATGATCAGATTCCCGGTGATAAGGAGCGTTATGCCAGGTAGGGCTGTCTTGGGCAGGTTCCCTCAGGATAGCTAGAAATCAGGCCCCTGCCGCCGTCAGGAGTGACCTTGGCCTCACACGAGCGACTCTGTCTAGATCTAATCTTAAATGGGTATTTAATTATCCTCAGCTGACACTCTCATCTGAAATTGCCACGTTGCTTTGAGCCATTGCGCTCCGTGGACTAATACAGCGGCCTGGCCTCCCAAGATTTATCAGTTTGCATTTTCCACTTAAAAGATTGGTTCACATCTGTCAGCGTTCAGATTATTGAGAGTCTCAGCTAAATCACAGAAATGAAGTAAAAAAGTCTTCAATTGTCCTCTCTGGCACTTTTTTAACTGAACGTTTCAGTTGAAGAAGAAGTGTTGCGACTGATCAGTCCAAGGAAGAAACCTTTTTTTCCCCTAAGTTTGAAAAGAAAGCATGAGCCAAATAAATTTATTTCTGTATATTGAGGGTCCCGAATGTCGCCTCTATAGTAATTCATAATGATGTATTTATCAATCAAGGTCACCATCGAATGCATATAAGTACATGAGAGCAGACATAGGTAGGTGGTAATTATGCAATTGCAATTATACAAGCGAAAGAAGGATCTCAAAAATGCGCACACACAGACATATTATAATATTCTATATATATATAATATATAATATTCTATTGAATTACAACAGTATACATTACCGTTCAAAAATTTGGGGTCAGTAATTTTTTTTTTTTTGTGAAAAATATTGATATGATAATATCATAATAAATATTTTATATGTTAAATTGATAAAAAGTAATAGTAAAGACTTCTATTGTTAGAACAGATTTCTATTTTGAATACATGCTGTTCTTTTTAACTTTTTATTCATCAAAGATTCCTGAAAGTGTCAAAGGTTCCAAAAAATATTAAGCAGCACAATTGTTTCTAACATTAATAATAAATATTAGAATGATTTCTGAAGGATCATGTGACACTGAAGACAATGGGTGATGAAAATTCTTTATATTATATTCTTTATAATTATATTTTAAAGTATATTAAAAAAATAATTATTTTAAATTGTAATAATATTTCACAATATTAGTGTTTTTTTTTGTTGTTGATCAAATAAATGCAGCCGTGATGAGCATAAGAAACTTCTTTAAAAACATTTTAAAATCTTTCTGATCCCAAACATTTGAACATCTGTATATAGATGATAATAATTATTTCATTGCTATAACTATATAACTACACACAACTTTTTAATACTAATATTATGTTTTATAATATACTGTATATATTGTAATATTATATCTATAGTAATAATACTAATATACATTATTTAATAATACTTATATAATAAAATATTTAAAATACATTAAAATATAAAGTGCATGATAT
The DNA here is from genome assembly GCF_001515625.1 of Sinocyclocheilus rhinocerous. Lineage (NCBI taxonomy): Eukaryota > Metazoa > Chordata > Actinopteri > Cypriniformes > Cyprinidae > Sinocyclocheilus > Sinocyclocheilus rhinocerous. The sequence goes on from NW_015632455.1 coordinate 1,820,791, forward strand.
TACAAAATTATTCTTTTATTATATCAATTTTAACTGAACAAAATTGAGGTTTTGATATCCTTAATGGTAATTATCCACGACCTGTAGTTGTAAAAGTGCTGTGCAGCTCTCACTACATGCTAATGATGGCAGTATTGTTCCTCTCTTCATCCAGAGAGAACCACAGTGAGATTGAGCGTCGCCGGCGTAATAAGATGACCCTGTACATCACAGAGCTGTCGGACATGGTGCCCACCTGCAGCGCGCTAGCCAGGAAACCAGACAAGCTCACCATCCTGCGCATGGCCGTCTCACACATGAAGTCCATGAGGGGAACGGGGAACACGTCAACTGACGGCGCTTACAAACCCTCTTTCCTGACTGAACAGGTGAGAAATCACTCGCCTGAAACACTCCATATATCAGTCATGCACTCAGCAAAGGACATTAAAATGGCCTTAACATCATACATTGCCATTTGTTCACCCTATAAAGTCTACTTTATCATACTTGATATGCAATTTTCTGATGCCTCTAAATGATCAAAACACACAATCTGTTCCATGCCTTTCTGTCGTCCGACTGATACTTTATTCTCTTTGAGCGAGTGTTTTAGTATAATTGTAAAAATGTCCACTTTCAGCTCGTGTTTAGCGTGTCTTCTTGCTGTGAAATCTTTACTGATCTTTATAACGTGAACACAAAAATAACTTTTATATTGTTAGTAATATTTCAAGACTGAAGCGATTTAGGTTATTATCATGTTAAAATGTGAGTATCAAATATGATCATCAGGCTTTTGAGGATCTTTTATTTGTTCATCTCTCAATCATCATTGCATTGCATAACGCATTTTGAAACTACAGAGCTTTGATCATAAAACCAAGCATTTAAATATCAAGACTTATTTTGGGAGGCATAGAGTGACTGATATTCATATGCATACTTTTTGGCCATATAAATATTAACATCTACACAAAATGCATATTTTTGCCTCTGTTTAGAATAAAATTTAATAGTTTTTTTGTTCATGTTTGAGTATGAGCTCCATATTCTCACTATATCATACAACCCCAATTCCAGAGATCAAAATCAAAATTTGTTTCATATTTACAAAATACATTTACGTTGGTCAGTGAAAACTTTGGAAATAATTTCTTTGTACTTTTTGTCAAGTTAAAGGGGTCATATGATGTTGCTAAAAAGAACATTATTTTGTGTATTTGGTGTAATGAAATGTGTTTATGCGGTTTAAGGTTAAAAAAACACATTATTTTCCACATACTGTACATTATTGTTTCGCCTCTATGCCCCGCCTTTCTGAAACGTGTCGATTTTTACAAAGCTCATCGGTCAGAAAAAGCGAGGTGTGCTGTGATTGGCCAGCTATCCAGTGCATTATGATTGGCCGAATACCTCAAGCGTGAGACGGAAATGTTACGCCCCTCACCATATTGTGATGATGCCCTGTCAGGCCGGAGCGATGATTCAAAAACATGAAAACCCATTATAAAAGAGGCATTCGTTGAATCCAGTGGGGACATAATTATGGATTATAATGACTTACACTGTCTTTTTACGCGTTGCGTTGCATCGCGCCGCGTAAACATAAAACCATGTCTGCATTTGTGATCGGAGAAATGACAAACAACAAGCCCTACTCTACACTGCCCAAAAAACTCGCTTTAACTACAGTGAGAATAAAAGTTACGCCTTCTTTCTTTGTGTGAACATTTGGGCGGCGTTATGCAAATCATCCCACACAGTGACGTAGACATGTGGGGGCGTGTTTAAACGAGGCGTTTTAGGAGAGCATGGACAAGTCTTAACTTTTATAAAGAATATCTCTTTGGATTTGAGACTTTAGTCTTTGCAACTTTACAGATCTTCTTTATGCACCAAGAGCTTGTAACACTCCCAAAGAGAAAGGAAAAATTGAAATCGCATCATATGACCCCTTTAAAGAGAATGAGCAAAATGTCCCAACTTCTCTGGAATTGGGGTTGTACTATATAAGCTATAAAAGGCTGATGTTGCAAATATGATGCTCAAGAAAAAACACATATGTGACCCTGGAGCACAAAACCTAGTCTTAAGTCGCTGGGGTATATTTCTAGCAATAGCCAAAAATACATTGTATGGGTCAAAATTATAGATTTTTCTTTTATGCCAAAAATCATTAGGATATTAAGTAAAGTTCAATGTTCCATGAAGATATTTTGTAAATTTCCTACTGTAAATATATTAAAACTTAATTTTTGATTAGTAAAATGCATTGCTAAGAACTT
>NW_015632455.1:1824188-1837664 GCF_001515625.1 Sinocyclocheilus rhinocerous
TCACTGTGATCATTCAGACATATTGCTTTACCTTTATGGCTTGTCCAAAACAACCTTTTCCCAAAACTTCCCCGTATATTAGGTCAGAGGGTCGGAAGATACGTTGTGTTTTGTCAGTGGGGTCAAAACGCAGAGACTCTGATCGATTAATGTCTCTTCTATGGGAAAGAAGTGCAGCGTGCCGTTGCGAGCACGGAGCTTTATCAATACTGCAGCTGCGCCTACAGAGGCAGACAAATAGAAATGAATAATGTTAGTAAGAGCATGACAGAAATATGACCTTTTTAATTATTTGGTGCTTTTTTTATTATCTTACTAATCCAGTAAGTATAACTAAACCAGTTTTATAATGTTTATGTGTAACATTTGACACCTACAACAAACCTGTATGCAGGTTCTTAAAAATGACTTTCTGACTTTTGATCAAATAACATTTTATACATTTTCTTAATTTTAGTCCTGTTATCCAGTAAAAACCTCTTAAAAAATCAGCTTACAGAACATGAAAAGATTTCAAGACTTGTTTCCAAAGAACATTCTTGAATTAATATATGTGACTCTGGACCACAAAACCAGTCTTAAGTCGCTTGGGGATGTTTTTAGCAATAGCCAAAAAAACATTGTATGTGTCAAAATTATCGATTTTTCTTTTATGCCAAAAATCATTAGGATATTAAGTAAAGTTCAATGTTCCATGAAGATATTTTGTAAATTTCCTACCATAAATATATCAAAACTTAATTTTTGATTAGTAATATGCATTGCTAAGAACTTCATTTGGACAACTTTAAAGGCGATTTTCTCACTATTTTAATTTTTTCCTAACAAACCATACATCAATGGAAAGCTTATCTATTCAGCTTTCAGATGATGTATACATCTCAATTTAAAAAAATTGACCCTTTTGACTGGTTTTGTGGTCCAGGGTCACATATGCAAACTCTTTGTTTTGGATTTGGACATAAACTGTTCTATGCAAACCAAATTAGGTTTTGTCAGACTTTTATTTTTATGTGTCAGGCTTTATGGGGTAAATATGCCGTATGTAACATACCTTAGTCAAATATTAAAAAATGTGTAACAAAATGCACAAAAAAAACAACAAAAAGTTGAGTAGGAAAATTCTGACTTTCTAAATATCACTTGAAAGTCCTTTAAACATCAGTTGAAACCTCCATTTGCTGTCACAGGAACTGAAGCACTTGATTCTGGAGGCGGCTGATGGCTTCCTGTTCGTGGTGGCGGCTGAGACGGGTCGCGTTATCTACGTGTCCGATTCTGTCACTCCCGTTCTGAACCATCCGCAGTCCGAGTGGTTTGGCAGCACGCTCTTTGAGCAGGTCCATCCGGATGACGTGGACAAACTGAGGGAACAGCTGAGCACATCTGAGAACTCGATGACAGGTGAGAGTCTGACACTCATTACTGGTGGATCACTGGGGAGCAGGGAATTATTGGGCTTCGGTGTCGTGGTGCAACATGTGCTTACCGCTGGACAATGGATACGATAAATGGCAAGCTTTAGACTTTGAGTTAGACTCAGCAGTCTGGAAGAGCTGATCCAACACATTTCCATCTCAGCCTAGTCGAACTCATGGTGATTAATAGTTTTGGTGCTTACAATGTGCATTGTGAATTTGTGTCATAATGGGACTTTAAAATCAAAATGTCAGTACTGTAATATGATTATGTATGGCTCTTATACTCACCAAGGCTGCTTTTATTTGACAAAAAAATTTAGTAAAAATGGGCATATTGTGAATTACAATTGATCACAATTTAAAATAACTGTTTTTTAAAAATGTAATTTATTCCTGTGATGCATTGTTACTCCAGTCTTCAGTCACACGATCTTTCAGAAATCATTCTAATATGCTGATTTGAAACATTTCTTCTTATATCAATGTTGGATACATTTGTGCTGATTCATATTTTTGGTGGAAACACTGATGCACTTTTTTCAGGATTCTTTGATTAATAGAAAGTTCAAAAGAGCAGCTTTTATTTGCAGTGGAAATCTTTTGTTACTTTATAAATCCCTTTACTGTCACTTTTGATCAATTTAATATATCCTTGTTGAATAAAAGTATGAATTTCTTCATGCAGTATGAAGTAACAAGGTCAAGAGTTCATAGTAAAGTGAAGGGTTTTTAAAATTATTTTTGGTGCAAGAAGCATTTAAAGTGGACTTCAAGGGAAAATAGACAGTGCTACACACAACACAAGTGCTGAATGTGTTCTCTTTAATATTTCTTTGCAGGGAACATTCAGACTCCTCACTAGTACTTTTTCAAACGAACCGCGGCTTGTTTGACAATTTGCATTCAAAGCTTGAACAAACCGTTGAAAATCGAGCTAATGAACTTTCTATGAGAACATAATTGCAAAGGTTTTGCTGTTCATTTTAAGATTTTTTTGTTGTTGTTGTTTTGAAAATCGAGCAAAAACAAGTGCTGACATGATCAGAATCCTCAGCTTAGTTTAGTGTCAAAAGATTCCGTGAACATAAATATCTGATAGACGTTTAAGTCAATGTTGAGGCAGGATCATATACAGATGTTGCACTGTAATGTTCAAGTAAAGATGATTCCTTTAAACCAGATGGTTTATATAGGGTTTGCTTTGCTTGAATGGCTTGTAGCTTGAACAAACCGTTGAAAATCGAGCTAATGAACTTTCTATGAGAACATAATTGCAAAGGTTTTGCTGTTCATTTTAAGATTTTTTTGTTGTTGTTGTTGTTGTTGTTTTGAAAATAGAGCAAAAACAAGTGCTGACATGATCAGAATCCTCAGCTTAGTTTAGTGTCAAAAGATCCCGTGAACATAAATATCTGATAGACGTTTAAGTCAATGTTGAGGCAGGATCATATACAGATGTTGCACTGTAATGTTCAAGTAAAGATGATTCCTTTAAACCAGATGGTTTATATAGGGTTTGCTTTGCTTGAATGGCTTGTTTCGATCTCATCAGAGGTCAGGACTTCGATTTGGCCCTCTCAGACATGGATACTCACTCTGTTCATGTTAAATATCATTGTCCTGACTCCCATCGTCTGTTTTGGGATTTTGATCACAGACAGATGTTTTGTTTCTGCTGAGTTTACTGGCAGCATTCAGTGGTTCTGTGGAAATGTTTGCTATGTGAAGTACATACTCCCTCTCTGTTAAACCCCACGTTCCAATGAGGTTTTGGTGTTGCTATGCACTGATTTGTTTTCTGCAGACATACTGCTTTGTTTGTGCTTCAGAAACTTTAATTTTATTTGTTCATTGTTCATGCAAGATCCTGATGATGTTTAACAAACTTTGACAGAGAGCATAACCCTTTTTTTGTCGTTATTACACCAATGAAAAAACATAAGCTGAAAAATAGTTGACTGTGATTTAAAATGGAGTGATTTTATTGGAGTGACCGTTTTAGGTTTGCTATAGCACTGCGGATGATTGCTGTTATTAGATGAGGATTACATCACGTTTTTGGGGCTGATGCATACGTTTTAGGTGTTTGTTTTTCTACTCCCTCCTTAGTGACATTTGAACTGTTTTCCATATTTTCAACCACACAAGGAGTTGTATAATACCAGGAGAAAGCTAACCATCAGCATTCCCATTCATCTTAAAGAAATAGTTCACCCAGAAATGAAAATTTGTAGAAAATATAGTCAAGATATCGATGGGTTTGTTTCTTCATCAGAACAGATTTGGAGAAATGTAGCATTACATCACTTGCTCACCAGTGGATGCTCTGAAGTGAATGGGTGCCGTCAGAATGAGAGTCCAAACAGCTGATAAAAACATCACAATAACACACAAGTAACCCACACCACTCCAGTCCATCAGTTAACATCTTGTGAAGTGAAAAGTTGTTTGTAAGAAACAAATCCATCAAGGCATTTTAACTTTAAACTGTCACTTCTGGTCAAAAATGAGTCCATAATCCATAACACTTTCTCCAGTGAAAAAGTCCATCCCCTGTTGTCCTCTCGCATCAAAATCCACCCACATATTAACTGCTTTTGCTTGCAAACAGTGCTTGATCTGTGCATATTTCTCTCCTGATTCAGACTGGAGATTCTCTCCTGATTCAGACTCAATATTATGGATAGAGGGTTTGTTTGAAGCCCTTGATGATTTTTTATGAACTTTTAAGAGGTAATTTGTTGATTATAGTTAGTGCTGGGCGGTATACCGGTTCATACCGAATACCGGTGTTTATTTTTGTTATGATATGAATTTTTAAAATACCGCAATACCGGTCGGTGTATGTCGCTTAAACAACGTTCGGAACGCGACACTGTTTGAAAGGGGTGAGCAAGTGATGTAATGCTACATTTCTCCAAATCTGATGAAGAAACACACTTCATCTTGGATGTAGTGCATTTTCAGCTAATTGTCATTTTTGTGCAAAATATTCCTTTAATTGCAGTTGAAGATATGCAGATTTATTCAGAGACAAAGAGTGTTTCTGATTAGGTGGAGCACTCATGACTCTTTTTGCTGTTTACTGAGGCTACTGCTGTCACAGAGACTGGTTTGATTTCTCAAGACACCCATTTCAGTGATATCTGTCAGATAGATTGGCATTTTATGCATGGTATTTCTCAAAAATAGCTTGCAGCACCTTTAAAGCAAGTTATTTTCAGATGGTCTTTGCATATTATAGGGAGTTCAACTGCTTCACGACTGTGCAATACAAATACATGCTTCCTGAATCATGCATGTGTCCTCAAATGCTGTAAATAATTTGAACTTGCCCACAATAAATGTTTGACTGTTTGTTTCTCCACTAGAGGGCGCTAGACACATACCACAAGCACAGCCTCTTTTCTCTGCTTGTGGACACCCGCAATGTTTTTGAGTAAACCACAGGATGACTTATTCACCTCAGATACAGAGACAAATAATAAAAAAAATCTTTTTACCGTGGCCAATCTTTCCATCTTGTCCTCATTGAAATGCAGCTGAATATTTTGAAGGAGTCATGTAATTTTGAACATAATCTATCAGATATTCCTTCAGATATGCAGTGGCAAGGTTATTGTAGTTTTGGTTTTAATATTTAATTGTATTTTTAAGTTTCTGCAATGGCTTTGTTAGTTCTAATTCAGTTTTTATATCAAGGACACGTTTTAAGCATTTTTTATGTTAATGCATTTGGCAGACCAAAGCAACTTTTTATCCAAATTTGCATTGCATTCAAGTAGTGAATTTAATCAGTTCTCACATTCCCTGATTGAATACTTAGATGTTTTTTTTCTGTTACTTGTATTTTTATTTTAGTTTCAGTTTTAATCTTGTAGTTAGGAGATTTATTTATTATATATATTTTATTTATTATTACATATATTTTCATATATAATTTATTCAAAAACTAACTTTTAAATACATTTGAAAAGTGTGAGAAATGAGTTGAATATTTGTAGAGATCAAATAAGTCAAAATTATTTTAAATTTTTTTGCATCACAGCAATGGAAATTAACTGTCAAGTTAAGCTCATTGAATTATGGGATACATTTTCTCCTAGAGTGTGCTTTGTTGCATAGTTCACGCATACAGAAATTTGCAGACCATTTGCATACAGTACACATAATATACTGCAGAAAATGTATGTTTCAAACCTAGTTTTACATTTAAAACTAGTTTTTGGTTTTAGTATATGATAATTACGGTGAAACGCTGACCCCTCAAGCATGCAGTGACTGTATAATTGAATTATAGCGATAGCTGGAATGATCCAGTGTGGTCTCTTGCAGCCCTTTTGTCGTTCTTGTCTGATTTCCTTTTATTAAAAAGTTTCAGTGAGCCGTATGAGAATATCCACCCACGTAATAAAACATCTTTACAGTCGGACAAGGTGCGAGCAGGGCATTGTCACAGTTCATTATGTCAACCGCTCGTGATATGATGATTATTTTGAGAGGACCAGTCGTTGATGTGGCTCGGACCACATTTAAATGAGACGCGGGGTCAAAGTGCCTGCTGTTATCCGCCACAGTAATATGAGCGCTGTCAGGACTCACGGAGTTCGCTTTATATGCAAAGAGGCAGCTGTATTCATCTCGGCATGATTCATTTGTGCAATTTTATTCAGCAAATCTAGCATCCAGTGGTTTGGCTGTGACATGAAACACACCAATGTGTTTGACTGTAATATGAAAATGATCATGTTCATATTTAGTGGGGTCCAGAAATGTGAGAGAGCATCTGGGGTTTTCATTTATTTTCTTTCATTTCAACTTGTAAGCAGTTGTTAATGTTTTTGAAAGAAGTCTTTAATGCTCACCAAGTCTGCATTTATTTGATCAAATAGTAAGAACAGTAATATTATTACATTTTTTCAATTTAAAATAACTGTTCAGTCATTGCATGCAAACTCAACCAGATGTAAAATAAAATAAAATTTGAATGTAAATAATTTTTGATTCTATATAAATAAATTATTCTGAAAGAAATGCATAAAGAAGAAAAGCAAACTATGAAATGCCATGGATGTGTATATGCGGATTAATCCACTATTTTGTAGAGCCAGATTTATTACTGTTAATTACAGGAAGGAAATTGACTTCAGAAAGATGGCAGCATCATTATTTTATTTTTACACAGAGATTGGTTGGTCTATTAGTAAAATCTGTTGACTTTAGCAATCTTTGTTGCGTTATGTGCCAATGGCGACAGTTCAAAAATGGGAAAAGGTACTTCTTGTGTTTTTTTCCCCCAAAGTTTGCATGCATGTACCTCAGTAAGGATTAAAAATATCTTAATATCCTGGTTTTTAACAAACTTTTCTTTTAGCATCCTAATTTTTAAGGCCCTTTGTGGTTCATTTTCAGAGATATAGGATTTCAGTGTGGCAAATTGTACACGTTTGTAATAGTCTAAAACCAAATGTGGATCACAAACATACAGCTGATACTTTTTTTTTTTTTAAAGGGGAATGTCTGGGTAACAAATAATGTTGCAACTCTAAATGTGATTTTTTTTTAGGATTCTTCAATGAATAAAGAGTTCAAAATTACAACAATTATTTGAAATGGAAATCTTTTGTAACATTACAAATGTCTTTACTATCACTTTTAATCAATTTAATGCGTCTTTAATCAATTTAATAACTTGCTGAATAAGTATTATTTCTTTAAAAAAAAAAAAAAAAAAATCTGACTTTTGAATGGTAGTGTAATTTGTAATGACAAAATTGCACCAAATTGAAGCATTTCCACTAGTGATCTCAGATCCAACTTTATATCATATAAAAATTCTTCAGAAAAGGGCAGTAAGGAGTTTCCTTTCCAATCTAAGAAACTCGCAAGTTTAGAAAGAATTCCGTCCTTGCAGAAGGTCCAGATAAAATATTGCGGGTAAAATATGGTGTTCTTGATGAGGTTTTGATAACCTCATATGTTTTAGTGATAAAGTGATCAAATGAAGCGGCCAAGAGAGATATTTTCCATGTCTCCTCAAACTCTCCTCCGCTAATGTGTTCTCTGTGCTGGAATGTTAAGGGTTGGCTCTGCATACATAATTGATTAAGAGTGATTTGGGCTGCTTCGTATGTGTGTGCAGTTTTCCCTGAAGTGGGAAATGATGGCTGGAGACATCAGTGAGATCTCACACACCATCCATCAGACCACACAACACCACACACCTGTACAAGTGCACGATCTGTTCTTGTCTCATATACATAATCGTATATAAGGAAACATTTCACTTGAAGCCTGCATTTGTAATGCATCGTAATAGTATGCTTTATGCACTGTGATTTTTATATACAACACATTGTGCTGCATTGTTTTGTAATCACATAACCCATTAATGGTTATGCTTTTAAAGAGTGTTCTGAATTGCAAAACGTATAATATACTATAAATAACACATGAGACATCAGATTAAGTTTTGATCTTAATGCATTATACTCTTTAAATCTGTAACTATGAATAGGAAAGTATTGTAATGCATTTTAGCCCTGGTTACCATGTTTCACTGGCACATAAAACTAATCCTAATGTGTATTATAAAGCATAATGAATGGCCCACGGAGGGCATTTCTGCCATTTAGAGCCATTTTTACATAACATTAGTTATGCACACAATGCCAAGAGTCACAAATTCTGTTGAACTATCAGAATTTTTGCAATGCAATTCATCTTCATGGTGACAAAATGAAATATTTTCTCATAAATTATTAAAGCGTGCATTGCGACATGCAAAGAATGCACAAATTAGATTTTGTTGCCCGTAGCCTACGTATCTAAACTTGTTTACAAGTTTTGTGAGCTACGAGCTGTAGCATGAAATGAAAACGAATGACTGATCTTAGGACAGTGAGCTCAGATATATGAGAACACTGGTGATTTGAATAATAATAATATATGTATTATTGTTTGTAAAGCATGGTGCAAGCGTTTGCCAATATTATGGGGTTGATTCCAAAGGAATGCATGGTATGATCAAATGAATATCAGCTTTGGATGAAAGTTTCTGCTGAGTGCATCAAAGTAAGAGGTGAATATAAATGAAATACTAACCAGATACGTTTTTCCTTAAAGGAACACTCCATTATTTTTGAAAATAGGCTCATTTTCCAACTCCCCTAGAGTTAAGGCGCAATGATATTACGCAGCGCCTGAAAATAGGCTTATTGGAAGTTACCTAGCTGGGTACTATTTTAAGGCTCTGCATGCGTAATATCATTGCGCCTGCTGCACCCATGGTACGGCAGCAAAGTTCATTGATTGTTACGCCGGAATGAGAGTATAGTTCCTAGCCATATCAGCCTAGAAAATCACAATTTTTCATTTTCCGTCGGTCTTAGTACACGATGTAACTACAGAAGAGTCAAGTTTTAAATAGGAAAACTATCGAAACTCTTTGGTCATTTTTGAGCGAGATGCTAACGGTCTAATCAGATTCAATGATCTATGCTAAGCTACAGCTAAAAGTGCTAACGCCAGACCCGGAGATCGGCTGAATGGATTCGAAAACGGTAAAACTCAACTGTTTAACTCTAGGGGAGTTGGAAAATTAGCCTATTTTCAAAAATAGTGGAATGTTCCTTTAAGGTTATAGATTCAAGCGACATCCGACCTGAAATTCTCTGTGCAAATTAAACATGAAGTACCTTAATGGGACTTCAACTCAGAAGAGCATTCTGTAGTCGTCGATGACTAAACTGACCCATTTTTCCAGAGTTTATTTTTATAAACATACTTCACTGATTAAGATAACGTTCTCATTACAGGCTTTATTTTTTATTCATATTCACCCTTGAAGGACAGCGATTATTTCTCTGGCAACACTCTCGGTTTGTCCTTCCATCTATGACGGTCTTGTCGATGGTGACTGCCGCCTAAATATTTAACTTGGCAGGGGTTGGTGGCCTGGGATATTTGCCATTTTTGTTACTTTGTTCATTTTTAGAATAATAATGATACACTTGCCCACCACAGAGGAGAAACAATGGAGTCTGTGTGGCAGAACGGGGCATATATGTGCGGCGTAGCGGGCCTTTGCCCAGATTCCACACTGTGCCTTTTTCTTCTCTGAGGACTTGGGGATTTTGCTTGGATGTCCTTGCGGTTCTGGGACTGATCCGGGAGTTCTGGCTAACATTTCCTCATTCCTCCAAGCATTGTCCTTAGATCCCCTTCAGGTGGTCATGGATTTGAAGTTGGAGGAGCCGTGCTTGTCAGGAGGTGATGTTTCCATGCCTGGTGTTGGACTTCTTGAAAGATCAACCAAAGTTCTCCATTGCGGAAGCATCCAGGGAAAGTGGTCCAAAGCATACCCCTCCTGCTGAGCTCTGCTTTGGGAAGCAGGAGGCTGAGGAACGGTCATCCAAACCCACGCAGGTCTTCAAAACAGCAAACCATCATCCATAGATGACTAGCACTTAATTATACCAGAGCAAACAAGAAGATTGATTGAGGCACGATCAAAGAGAGTTACCGTAAAACTGGTCAATGGCTTTTATTGTGTCCTCTAACAAGTTCAAACCATGAGGTCAATGGAATTCAAAAGTTGAATTCTGCTGCCTATTGCAAATGGTTGTTTGTTTTGGTTTATTGTTGTCCTCGTCTTTGAAGCGTCTGGTTCCGCTTAGTCTCAGACTTAGACACCACAGACGGTTGTCTGAGCGTCTGATACATAAGGCACAAAAATGGGAAACACTTCGGGAGTTTAGAAGTCATCATCTGCTTGAATTCTACAGGATGTCTTGGAGACTTATGTGTGTATCATTTTCTTTAACCGTCTTCCTGGAAACAAAGCCGTCATGAAGCCAAACCACCACTTGTAAGAAGAAAGCTGTTGAGTCTACAACTGTGACATTGACTGCGTATCAAGATCAACTAAATGCTTGATTTTCAAAAGTATGTGAAAACATAGGCTGTTGCATAGGCATGTGCTATTGTTGCAGGAATCTTGCACGACGTTCTTGAATGAATGATTTATTGTTTGCATGCCGGTCTGTTATTATACAGACATCGACTTTTTTTTTTCATGCCCCTTAACAAGACACTGAACAAAACAAACTGTGATTGGTTGCTTTGCATGTCTGTCAGACGGCCTCTTGGCCAGTCTTTGGCCAATGAAAGCTGCGATGGAGTCCAGAACTTCTGCTGTCAGTCTGAAGGCCTTGCTACACAAAACTGGGTTTCGCATATCCATCTGATGACGGCCCACCTCTGTTGTCTTATATATATATGGTGTAAAATGTTTCTTTACATTTTTCTGTTATCTTGAAGTATTCAGTGCCAGAACTCAAACCATCATGCATATATGACCAGCACTTACTCATACCAGTGCAAACAAGAAGATTGATATGTGATTAAAAGAGTTACCATGCAACTGGTCAGTGGCTTTTTGTGTCCTCCACCAAGTTCAAACCATGAAGTCAACTGAATTAGAAAGATGAAATCTGTTGCCTATTGCAAATGGTTGTTTGTTTTGGTTTATTGTTGCCCTCGTTTTGGTAGCATCTGTCTACCCATCTGATGACATCCCACCTTTAGATCTCCATATGATTGTCTTTATACTCATGGCGTAAGATTTTATCTTGAATTATTCAGAGTTTTGGCACTTTATCACAATTTCATGTCATGCTACATCACCTCAGAGATGCACAAAATCCTGTTTGACTGCTGGAAGGAGTCAGAAAGTCAAAAAAAAGTTCAGCGTTGGGGAGGCCGAGAGGTCAGAGTCATTTTGGAGGTGATTGCGGTTGAAGTCTGGAAAAAATTCCTGTCTAATTTGACATCACTAAACTGTTATTATATTGGCCTCGAAAAAGCTTTTTGCGGTTGAAATAATTTTCCATTTCCAGCAAGGTTTTGCCTTGTTGAAAGGCCTATATTACAGCACGACTGACCTTTTCGGTGTTATTGGGTTGTTGGTAGGGCAGTGGGTCGCCATCTGGATGATTTACAATCATAGTCCAGCTTCTTTATCATCTCCATATGGTTTTTCACCCAATTGTTTGTTGAACAACAACTACCAAGGGCCTCTTTCTTGATGTTCTTGAGTGGTCATGTTGTTATCCGTTTTCGAGAGGAGTATTAATAGCTTTTAAATGCTTCCAACGTTCTTGGCGTCTGTCCTTCAGAGTGGAATGACTTCTCGACAATTAGATCTGCTCCTGGGGGCTTTAGCAGCTGTCACCGGATCAGTTCGGAGACTGCTTCTTCTCGGCTGAAAGGCATGTCAGCTAATTTGTTTATGGAAATAACTTCAGGCTTCAATAATCCCAAGCTTTTGTCCTATAGGTATCAGCATTCCGAGAAGTATAACTCACTATTTGACTATTGTTGTGGGTGTTTTGTTAAGCCAATAAAAATTTTTGGCTTCTTCTGATTGTGTTCCTTCCTTATTCTTGCTGTGCTGGATGGGGACAAACAACTTTAAAATGGTTGTGATTGGATTATTTTAGCCGGTCTTCTGTGCCTTGTAATCGAGCAGATGTTGTAGCGTTGAGCGAGATGGTCATAACGTTTACTGTGCATCTGTATGTGTTTGTGGGCACGCTTGTTGTTTGTTATGGGATTTATTAGGATTGAACGGCCCCTGAAAGGCACTTCTGCAAACTGTTACTGCGGCATCTCAGAAATGCATTTTGTAACTTAAGGCCATTATGGTCATGATTCAAATTAGAGATGTGTACGAGTAATCGACTAAACTAGTGAAAACACAATTTAGACAATGCACATTTGTTCTCTACAGCAGGCAAAGACACAATAAAATTAGCCATGCTAAATCACTCCCATAAATCTAGTCAAATGAATGCACTGGGTGCTGCTGTGGATATGTGAGGTTGAAGTGATATGAGGGTAATAGCTTAATAGCTGGTGCATCCAAAGGTTGTGGAAATAGTTTATTTCTTTTTGGTATGTTTGACGCTTGATATATTCATACATCCCAGTGGATGATGCACCTTAATAGTTAAAAGTAATTTTATATGAAAAAAATGTATTACCAAGTCTCTTGTAAACAAGTGAAGACGAGAAGCCGTTTGATATTGCTCTATATCAGCATGGCTGTGATTTAGTCATAGGTACAAAGCCACAGAGCCAGCGGCAAATTCCAGAAGATCTGGCCGAGGTAAGGCTGCTCTTGGCGGGTTAATGAGTGATGAACGGCCGCTGACGTCCTGGAGCTCACATCTCCAAAAAAGTTGAAGCAAATTTTCAAATAGGAGTTATTGTTATTAACAAACCACATGTTTGAAGTCTAAACAACTACATTCTCACCTAAAAAAAACCTCTTAAAACTATATTCTGTGACACAAAAACAGTTTTTAAAACTGTATTTTAAAAGTTATAGTGGATTTGGGAGTCTGCTATGACACTCGCTGTGAGCAATACTGCAAGCGGAGTGATACAAATGGAAACATTCCTGTTTGAGATATATAGCCTATATATAATTTTTAAAGTGATTTTGTGAAATATAAAAATTAAAAAATAGTTTTCTCTTTTAATATATTTCTATTTATTATATTGGTGTAATGTAATGATTTCTGAAGGATCATGCAAAGACTGGAGAAATGTCTGCTGAAAATTCAGCTTTTAAAATAACATTTTAAAACATTTTAATATTTCATCTTTTCATCATTATCAACATAAAAATGATAAAATATTTTTTAATTAAAGGCATCATATGATGCGATTTAAATTTTTCCTTTCTCTTTGGAGTGTTACAAGCTCTTGGTGCATAAAGAAGATCTGTAAAGTTGCAAAGACTAAAGTCTCAAATCCAAAGAGATATTCTTTATAAAAGTTAAGAGTCAACCACGCCTACCTAAAAAGGCTCGTTCTAACACGCGCCCAACATGTCTACGTCACGATGTGGGAAAATTTGCATAACGCCGCCCAAATGTTAACGCAAAGAAAGAAGGAGTAACTTTTATTCTCGCTGTAATATTGAAAAGTGAAAAGTGAAAAAGTGAAAAGTGACGTGACATGTGGCCAAGTATGGTGACCCATACTC
>NW_015632455.1:1837713-1844007 GCF_001515625.1 Sinocyclocheilus rhinocerous
GCAAGCCCGCCGGCCGCTCCTTCGTCGAATCCGCCGGCCACCGCTCACTCTAGCCCCGCCGGCCTGAAAGAGAAACTACTTGGCCTTCCAAAAGAGGACACAACTAAAAATCAATGGTTAAGTTGTATTTACAACACTGTTCCAGAACAGTTCAACCCAAATATTCAGATGTGTGCAGCACATTTTATGGAGGACTGTTTACTGATCCTGGAAGAGTAACGTTAGACTAAAATGCCGGCAGTTCTGACTCACGAAAGTACGTTTTCATTTAAAGGATTTGCCACTGATGGCATGAAGCTGGAGACTACAGGCTGTCATTGAGGCTAAGGGTTGCCCGACAAGTATTCATAGTTGTGTAAATACTGTCATACTAACAGCTGTCTGATTTTTGGTTGATTGTAATCTATTACATACCTTTCTATCAGAATTATCTAGCATTATCAAGATGAATTTGTTCTGACACAGTGTAACTCTGAGTTCTTGTCATATTTTATTACCATTTTCTAAACTATAGCGAGTAAACTGTGATAATGTGAGAAATGTTGAAGGTGTCTGAATACATTTTGGTTTGACTGTATCTATTTGATAAATGAAGTTAACCAACTAACATTATACATACCCTTTTGGTTTCTGTACCCAATATTTAAAAAATGTACAAATGCAATAAAAATATTGGTATCGGTACTCGGTATCGGCAAGTACCAAAAATAAAAGTATCGGTATCGGGCGAGTACTGGAAAAAGTGGTATCGGTGCATCCCTAATTATTTTACCTGAATCTTTGCTCTTTTAAACTTATTATCATTATATTGTAATAATGTAATCTTTTTTTTATCAACCTAAGTGATAATTTGTGCCAGAACTTATAATTAAGTTGAGGTTTCCAAAGTTTAATGTTTAAAATTTTTTTTTTGTCACATTATTTTCTGGTCAATGCAGCCCTTGAATACATTTTATTTAATCTAAATCCTCTTGCTCTTTTCTATGAAACAGAAAGCAATTATTTGAAACTGAAATAACATTTCATTATATATAATGTATTTTTCATCAAATAAATGCAGCCTTGGTGAGCATAACTTCTTTCAAAAACATCCTATGATCTAGCATTAGTCATTTTTAACAATTTTAGCTATAGTTAATCGAAGTCAATAAAGTTTTAGTCCCTGTTTTATTCACTCGTGCTCGTGACTCTATAGCTCCGCCCACGGCACGTCTCCAGCAGCTTGACTGTTTTCGGAGAGAAGCGTAAAGCTGTAGCTGTCTTTTATAAATCTGATAAAACTCGGAGATCTGAAGGATGCAATACTACTCTATAGGTACTCAAGATTAACATGAGATTGGCAGAAACTGTGTGTGTAATGTCTGCTTTAAATGTCATGTAAGGAATTTTGTTAGAGTACCCTACACAAATTAACTTAAAATGCCAATACCTAATTTAACTTCTTTCCTCTTTCCTGTCTGTGTGTGTGTGTGTGTGTGTGTGTGTGTGTGTGTGTGTTGATGTCCAGGGCGTATTCTGGACCTGAAGACGGGGACGGTGAAGAAGGAAGGACAGCAGTCCTCTATGAGAATGTGTATGGGCTCCAGACGTTCCTTCATCTGCAGAATGAGGTACAGTCCATGCTCTCCGTGAGCTCACCGATCTCATGATCACAGGTGTGGTGTGGTGATTAAAGTCCCCATGAAATCAAAATTAAAGTTTTTTTGGGTGTTAAGGGAACGATTCAGATAGTGTAAATATGCTTTCGATTTGGGCAAATGAGGTCTGGTTTCACGTTGTCACGCGAACCGCAGCAGCGCGCACAGTCTGATCCGGACTTTGGCTCCGGTCCAGAGACGTGATCGCTCGGAGCGGATCATATGCACGAGTCGGCATATATTAAACGCTTTTAAAACTACACAGCCTCAGCATGATTATGATCACTATTTTGTTTTACTAAGAGTTTCATATTGAATCTAGGGGGTAATCTATTAGACTGTGGCTGTCAAATGCGGCTTTACCGAGCTCAACGGCTCTGACCTGTGCAGATATAAACAAAACGCTGTTGGCTAATTTAAAAAGGGGGCGGGGCTGCTCGATATGTCCCGCCCTGTCTTCCTGTTTCAGTTGAAATTACGTCACCACATAGAATAACGCTGCGTGTTTCAAGGCACTTTAGGGGACCTTTAACGATCAGGACTGCTAATGAAAGGTTGCAAGTTCAATTCCCAATAGAAAAACGAGCCTTGAACCATCAGCATGTCCATTTTTTAGATATTGGCATACCATAGTCTTTGCATATGGAGGCCATTCAGGTCCAATTTAATCAGATTTTGAGATCTTATGTCACTCTCAAAAAATGTATTGCACTGTATGATGTTTAAAAAGGTTCGTATTTAGGTGAGCTGATTGACATTATCACTACTTATAAATAAATTCACACCTATATGTTTATTAACTAATTGCACAAAAGTGTAGAAATCCCTGTCAATCTGAGTCTCTGCATCTTTCTGTCTTCATTATGATCCTTTTATGAAATATTTAGTCTTTTATTCTGACCATGACAATATAATTTTACTGTTTGATTTTTAAAGCCTGCATGAACTTTCAAGACAACAAAATGCAATACTAATAATTGGATTTTTTAGCAATGAGGCGAACAGAAACTTGATGATTGTTGTTGCTGAACATTCCTGTCCTTCCCCGCAGTATGTTTAAAAGGTGTTTTCATTCATAATGTTGTTTGGTCTATATTTAACACCAGAGGACAACATGCACTTCCCGAATTTGATTTGAATGTCCGTGCCAGTTTAAGTCACAAACCATGGCGAGCAAATTCCAACATAATGCATGATTAAGCCGCATATGTTTTTGTGCTTCCTTCAGCACTTAAATATGAGAGTTAGCGACTGTGTTCATGTTTAATGTTTTCTATTTGTGGCTCTTTGACAGATTGAAACCACATGCTAGCGGATGAGCGCATCTGTTGAGTGTGTGTTAAAACGCTTGAGATAAACAGAACCCCTAAATAGCATGAGCGTCATTTTTAAAAGTTCTTACACAATGCATTAACGCTATTAGACATCATGACTCAACTCTGAAGGATGCTTACTTGCTTGTTGCGATCCAAAAAAGTACATGCTGTTTCAGAGGTGGAAAGTAACAAATTACATTTACTCGCGTTACTGTAATTGAATAGCTTTTTTGTGTACTTCTACTTTTTAAAGTAATTTTTAAAATCTGTAATTTTACTTTTACTTAAGTATATTTTGTTTGAAGTATTGTACTTCGCTACATTTTAAAACACATTAATTACTGAGTAAAAAAGAAAATCGCTCCGTGCCGTGAAGTCTAGTAGATAGACTAGTGCGCGCACGCATTTAGAGTGCGTTCTTTCACTGCGTGATTCAGTCTGTTAAAATGCATTTAGAATGATCACAAAATTGAAGATATAGGGGAAGAAAATTTATATATTTATATCATTTCATATAGTAAATCAGTATCACACGAAGAGTGCCGTTTTTTTCTCCAAAAATCAGCATGATTACATATAGATTTTTTTACAACAGTTCAATAAACAAGAAGTTAATTAAAAGACTTGCGTTTTAGACACCATATTGCCTGTTTTTGCTCTATTTCAACAACAAAAATAATTCCAAACACAGCCACAGCAGAGTTTTGCATCTCTGAGCAACATGACGGTGTTTCGTTCCTGAATGAATAACTCCTTTAAATGATTCGATTCAATCACAATGACTCACTTATTAACAGTGACTTGCTGACATCTACTAGCGGTTTTAATTTCACATTTAAAGTATCTTTTTATTTATTTTTTTATTTTTTATAATTTAAATTGAATATTCAACATTTTATGTCTTATATATCAAAACATTATTTCTGCATTTGTAACTCCTGCAGAGTTTAGTTCCAACCCTGCTCGAACACATAGGCTACCATGTAGTTTTCTAATAAGCCTAAATGATTAGAGTAGCTGGATCAAATGTGTTTAATTAGGGTTATATCTAAACTGTGCAGGGCTGTGGCCCTCCAGGAACTGACACCCTTGGCCTATCCCATTTTTGCCTGCCTCCCCACTGTTAAAATGTAACTAAGTAATTTTTACTCTGAGTAAATTTTAAATGAGCTACTTTTTACTTTTACTTGAGTAGATTTTTAGACTGGTACTTTTAGTTGTACTTAAGTAAAATTTCATTAATGTAATGGTGCTTTTACTTGTGTAGAATATTTTCGTACTCTTTCCACCTCTGTGCTGTTTACTTGCATACCTTGCATTCATGAACACTGGACAACCTATTTGACAAAGACCCGAGGGACGACAGACTGTCTTGCCAGGTTGAATGGAAGTGATTTTGGGAGATAAACAGCTCAAGTTGGAACAGATGTGAACTATTTTACCCCTCAACAGGGTCAGAGATTTCAGGTCACTCGTATAGTCTTTACTGTCTTTACTAGCTGGATTCAAATGATAACAGCTATATATAGTCATAACATGGTAACTAGAATATTAGATATCATCAGTGCTTGTGCTATGAATAATTATTATTTATTTTATTATTAGTTGTAAAAATCACTTTTTGTTTTGAGTTAAAAAAAAAAATAGTATTCTTGTATTTGTCTGTCAAAATGACTGACAACATTTTGAATTGTCAATTATTTATTTATTTGTGTTTGTTTCTTTAGTTAGTTATTGTTAAACTATTTTCTAGCTATGCAACCTCTGAGTACATATTATTCAATCCAAATCTACTTTGCTGATTGTGCCACAAAAATTTAATAAATGATTTTTTTTATTAACATAAAAATGATAAAATCTGTGATAATTTGTGCCATAACTTAAAATAATTAAGTTGTTGAGGTTTAAAGTGTAACAAAAAAATTGAATTGTTTTTTAATAGTATTCTTGTATTTGTCTGTCAAAATGACTGACAACATTTTGAATAGTCAATTATTTATTTGTTTAGTATTTTCTAGCTATGCAGCCTCTGAGTGCATATTATTTAATCCGAATCATCTTTGCTGATTGTGCCACAAAAATTTGATAAATTATTGTTTTTTTATTATTATCAACATAAAAATGATACAATATTTTTTTATTAAAATAAGTGATAATTTACTGTATGCTATAACTTAAAATAATTAAGTTGTTGAGGTCTAAAGTTAATTTTTTGTTGTTGAATTGTCAGTATTTTCTTTAAAAATAAATAAATAAATGAATTTATTTTTAGTTAACACGGCCTCTGAGTACAAATTATTTTAAATGAATCTTTGCTCTTTAAAAATTTTTTGCATTGTTTTTGTAATAATGCAATTTTTTTTTTATTAACCTAAGTGATTATTTGTGCCATAAAAGTCAAGGTTTCCAAAGTTAAATGTTTAACAAAAAAATTAATTTGTCAGTATTTCCTTTTTTGTTGTTGTTGTTTTTGCTACATCATTTTACAGATAATGCAGCCCTTGAAATACATTTAATCTGAATCTTCTTTGCTCTTTTAGTAATTTTAATCATTTTATTATCATAAATAACCTAATGTAATTAATTTGAGGTTTCCAAACTTTAATGTTTAACAAAAATGTACATGTATTCGTAGTCTTATCCATTTATGGTGAGAATTTAATGGTTTTCAAATGTTTTTTAGGTGTGGCAGTGCTCCACTGGATCATATCTCACTGAATCGGTTGTCCAGCATGAGAAAGAGATACAGGTATGAATCTTTTTTTCAGTTTTCAGATTTCAAATTTGTACCCAATTCTGCAGTTATTCAACCCCAATCTATTAACCAAACATCCTGTAATTCATTGCTAATTCATTTGTAATATACACTTACAATCAAACCCATTAAAAACTAAAACAAAACAAAACAAAAAAAGTACCCTGTGAACATGTTTTGTCAGGTAATCTAAAAGTCTGCTTGATGTGCTAACATCTAAATGAACTAGTTTGTTTTAAGTCAAAAGTATTTAATCTGACTGAATAAACCTGATTACATTAGGAATTACTTTACAATAAACAATTACTGAAATAACAACTGCATGCTTCACATTTTAGAGTCTGTTTTTTGTTTTTGAACATGGTATAATGGTAAGTCTTGAAACAATGAAAGTATAGCAGCACACAGTTTATTAAAGGGGTCCTATGATGCTTTTTCACTTTTTACATTTAAGTCAGTGTGTAGTGTGTATGTTTGGGCATAAAAAAGATCTTCAAAGTTACAAATCTCAAAGTCCACTCCAAAGGAAGATATTTCGTTTTTTTTTAAATCCCTTTTCAAGAACTACAACGAACGGCTCGCTTGG